>NW_028301553.1:27742500-27927500 GCF_042242905.1 Orbicella faveolata
AAGATTTTAATTCAATATCCAATAATTTGTGAGCTAGCTATCATTCATAACGAGCAGTCTTGTCCCAAGATTATATACAACGAAACACGTGCGCATTCGAAGAACTGAAAGCGGAAGTCGTGGAATGTGAAATCTAGCCAAACAAAATTAACATTGATCCCACACAAACTCATCAGCGTTTGTAAGGGTACAATTTCATCGCTAGGGGTAGAACCAGTAGTTCAATTAACAGCGAACTTTAGCGAAATCAACTCAACATAAACTCGTGATTTTATCTGCATTTTCACCGGTAAACACAAAACTTTACTTTACAACAAAAGATGAGGGCCACATAATCTTTCAGATACGCAATTCCTGGATTAATTACAGATTGAGACATATATATGATCTGCTGTTGTGATCTATAACTTCCTTAAACCGGGGGGTATTTACAATTAATCAATAATCAGTATTTACCAGCGAGCAGTAAGTTTAGCAATAACCTGGTGGTAATCATTATTGCTGTCTTTTTGCCTGGCTCAAGTTGTAAACTGAAGGTTTCTCTTGATGCAACTGCGATAAACCCAACCCGAAAAAGCAAATCTTTCTTATGGGTTAACTTATACGTTTAAATTTTCGATCTCATTGTTGCTTTGTTTGCATTAATATTTTCAAATTAGACTAAGCAAGGCTGTGCTCTAAGAAAAATTTTAGGGAGCCCTTCATGCACCCAGCTATGTAGGCTAGGGTGCCCAGAAGTCAAGCTTGGTAGCCCGAACGAAAAAAAAAAACCAATTAATTAATTGATTAATTATGATTATCAAATAGCATTATTAATTAATATATGATAACCGATTGACACTCAAATAAAATTGTCTTACATTGTTTCTAGGGCATTTATCCTATTTACAGACGCCGAAGATAGATTTGTTCCCATGTAATATTTTTGTTATACCGTTGTCGAGAGTCCACAAAGAAAGACAAAATTAACATGTTTTTTTGAGGTAGAATGGTTGATATATGTAGAAAAATTACGTCCTTTTCCCCTCTTTACCCTAGCCTGTTGCTTCTGGTAATTCTGTTCACATTCTCCTTCAATTAGGGACTTTTCATGCACATTATACAAATCATAAGAACTAAGAAGACTTTTTGTTGACGCTCGAGGTATACAAGGAAACTGCTGTCCATATGACTGCAGGCCAGTGTTAAGTTAAACGTATGGACACAGGCAGCCCAAGCTCTCTCTATGAACCACACAAGCAACACAATATGGCATCGAATTATACCGGTTTATATGGGATTTTCTAGAAGATATCCATGGAGGTAGTTAAAAGTGAAGATTTTCAATAAAAATGGCTAACCTTATTCCATACATGTGTTGTTTGCTCCTGGTGTGGTTATTTCACCGACTGAACTTGATTTAAGTGACTTTTTTGAATTCCGATTTTCCCTTTACAAAGAGAGGACAAGGCGAAACACCTCAGTCAGAACAGCCTGCCGAATGAAGTCAAAAATCCCAGGCTAAAATGTACCCACGGCCACAAATCCACTGCAGAATTCAAGGGCAAAGGTTGATCTTTCATTGCAATCGTCTAGCCACACAATCGCAGCCCTGCGAGCGACGCCAGGCGGCTGTTCTTGTCCCCAGTGAAACGATAAAACTATGGAAGAGCTCCGTGTCGTTTGATCCGCGACCCAATGACCGTTGAAATCGGCCTGGTAACCTCTTCATGTTGGCAAACCAAGACTCGCGGGGGTACTAGACCGCAATTTGTCAAATTTGTCAAACGTAAGATCAACGGCGAAAGCTCCGTAGAAACTGAGGAGATACAATCATTTTTGAAGTGGACGTCATGATAAGTTTTCACGTTTATGTACCTTTGAGTTACTTGGTCCTTGCCTCACCAATTTAACTTCATCTCCCCATAATTCGTTAAGAATTCTCCCGAGCAAAACAGAGTTCAGTTTGCTTACGGCAATTTCTTTCTCTTCGTATGCTCTAGACAAAATTTTGCTGGCTTCCATCACAGTTTCCTCACAATATTCGTAATTCCACAATACCCTAAGAGAAGTATATTTAGTTTATCAGCTCGGGAATATTTTATACAAACAAATCAAAGGTGCATGAATGAGAAAACTTGCCCCGACTTCCACTTCAAAAATGATTTTATCTCCTCAGTTTCTACGGAGCTTTCGCCATTGATCTTACGTTTCTTTGGTTTTGAAGCCATTTTGCAGAAGCGTTCTGTACGATTTTTATTTTGCATTGTAAATTCGACCTGAGGGGACCCTGGATGTTACAAGAAGTTTGTTTGACAAATTGTGGTCTAGTACCCCCGCGAGTCTTGGTTTGCCAACATAAAGAGGTTACCAAGCCGATTTCAACGGTCGTTGGGTCGCGGATCAAACGACACAGAGCTCTTCCATAGTTTTCTCGTTTCACTGGGGACAAGAACAGCTGCCTGGCGTCGCTCGCAGGGCTGCGATTGTGTGGCTAGACAATTGCAACGAAAAATCAACCTTTGCCCTTGAATTCTGCGGTGGATTTGTGGCCGTGGGTACATTTTAGCCTGGGATTTTTCACTTCGTTCGACAGGCTGTTCTGACTGAGGTGTTTCGCCTTGTCCTCTCTTTATAAAGGGAAAATTGGAATTCAAAAAAGGCGCTTAAATCAAGTTCAATCGGTGAAATAACCACACCAGGAGCAAATAACACATGTATGGAATAAGGTAAGCCATTTTTATTGAGAATCTTCACTTTTAACTACCTCCATGGATATCTTGTAGAAAATCCCATATAAACCCTTATAATTCGATGCCATATTGTGTTGCTTGTGAGGTTCATAGAGAGAGCTTGGGCTGCCTGTGGTATGGATCGAACCGAGCCACTGAACGAGCGATGTTTTGATCACTTCACAGATGAATTTAAACATTGTGAATTGAGCCATTTTGCCTTGTAAACTTCAATACAACACAAGAAATCAAAAAGTAAAAGACAAATTATTATGAGACTGATTTCATCTCCAAGTTAAATCTGTAAAAGGAGGTCGCCCGGCTGGGCGACCAGGTATGGTTTTCTTGTCGCCCGAAGATGGAAGCCGGTCGCCTGCGGCAACCAGGTGCTGCTAGAGCACAGTCTTGCTAAGGGCACAAATGTTACATCAGATTCGAGCCAACCTGTTTGTTTCTACAGTTGTAAAAACTCCTTGGTGACTGACTGACTTTGGCTCGATTGTTTTCAAGTGCATAGAGACGTCTCTACAAGGTAAGAAAAAACTTCTGATATGTGCATTCTAGTCAGTGCAATTTAAAGGTTACATTTAGCAGCTAATGTTCGTCTTTATCTGTATGAGTCTAAAACAACAAAGTTGGAGAGCTTTTGCTTGCTTGCTTTTTTCAATTTGTTGAACACTTCATTTACAGCGTATGATTGTTAACTGGCCAATAAAATAATCCTTTTTTTTCGGGATTCTGTACACTGTGATTTTCTTTATATTCAAAAGAGTTCTAGCTGTTTCAGGGAGCCATACATGACTAAGCAAAAATAATAGCTTCATGTCACTGTAGTGTGGAAAGCTTCAACTCTGAAGATATAAACAGACAAGCAGTTATCACGCACATTTGAAAGAGTAACTTGCAAAAGTAAATGCGATAGAAAGAGTTTGTAGGCAATTTCCACAGACTTCAATAGACAATAAATGTATCTGGATGGAGAAGAAAATTAACTAGCTCTTTTTATGTTTCTGCCGATTATCAGTAATGATTAGGCTTTAAAAAGTCGATATTCCCTAAGCATTACAGTTTGGTTTGCATTTGTGTTTCTGCGTTAAGTCTTTTAATCTCGATGTATTACATGTAATTACTAGTAAATATGAAATTCATAATGGCTTCTAGCACATCAATATTGACTCGTAAACACTGAACGACTCAGCTCCTGTCCTTGGTGAAAGCAAGAAGCTTGATTGAAATGTTGGTAGATACAATTTCTGTTTAAGGAATAATAGATATTATTCTTGTGTGCTTTAGAGTGATAAACCCAATGCAAAAAAGCACAATATCTCTCTTATTGCTGGTTTGTTCACAGAACGTTTTCAATTTTGACCATAAGCAAACATTTTATATATTACTTGAGATTATAGAGCCAACCTGTTTATATCTACAGTTGTATTAACTCCTTGGTGACCGATTGACACTGTGCCATTTTCAACCGATTTGAAAACAACTCCACGACTGCAGAACTTCTCTAGGTAAGAAAATTATGAAAGCAAAATTCTGATATGTGGATTCAGTAGTTTGTGTGATTATTGGTTTTATTTAGAAGTGTATGTCTGCATACTGAATGTACAGTATTGTGCAAAACTAATGCAAACGATAATCTATGAATATTGCAATAATTTCAAGTTATTGGCAATATTTGAACGATGATTAGCTTCAAACAATATATAGCCTGAGATATCATGGAGCTTAGTGTTGTAGCTGTTACGATATTTCACTGAGTCTTGTACGATATATTATTTACACCAAGCGATTTATCATTTGCACAGAGTGATTAATCGTTTGCACCAAGTGATTTATTATTTGAACCGGGTGATTTATGGTTTGCACCAAGCGACATATTGTTTGCAGCGAGCGATTTATCGTTTCCACCAAGTGATTTATCATTTGCAGCGGGTGATATATCATTTTCACCCAACGAAATATCAATACAGCCTAGTGATTAATTGTTTTTGCCTAGCGAATTATTGTAGCAGCGAAGTTATATATCGCTTCTGATGGTAACCTGTCATTTTGCCAACATGTAACTTCGCCAACGTATAAAGTTGATTCTCCAATGTCCTGGATCAGTTCCCCAATGCTTATATGTCAGTTCGCCACCTTCCAAAATGCTCTTTTCAAAAAGGTCTGAAATGTATTTACAAATTGCCAGAGGAATAAAATGTCACCCTTGATCTAGGATGGCATGGATGATGGGTGTTCGTAGGCTTGTGTCTTTGGTAATTGTTCATTTCACTCTCTCCAATCTCTCTTTCCCCACGCCATGTTGCCATAATGGGCTCATGATCAGTTGATCAATGGCCGATCATATTTGTAAAACTTAAAAAACCAGCCACAGCTTTTTACCCTGTCCAATATGGGCCGCCTGTAAAACCTTTTTACTAAACATTGGCCATTGAATAAAAAATGCTGCTTTCTGTCAAATAGAACCGGGGATAATCGCTTCAACAATCCCATCTTCATAGATCAAACACAACTGACAGATAACATTTTCCGATAGAAAGTAAACTCGGTTCAATTAAGCGACTTGCCAACACGTGCTGAAACACCAAACTTTCCCTTGAAGAAAAATTAATTAACAGGGTTCGTACGGGTCCTGGAAAACCTGGAAAGTCCTGGAATTTTATTGTGGCATTTGATTTTCCAGGATTGGAAAGTCCTGGAAAAGGGCTACTGGTCCTGGAAAGTTCTGGATATCTCTTAAACTCAAGTAAAAAAACATGAAATGTATGGCAGACAGTAAGGACAATTAACATTAAGATAATGGGAGTGAAAGGGTTAATGTGAATTTTAGAGTCCTGGAAAAATCAATCTGAGTCCTGGAAAAGTCTTGGAAAAGTCCTGGAAATTTGTTTCTGGAAAAGGGTACGAACTCTGATTAAAAGTGGGCAGTGTGCTTAAGAAACTTTGATAAACCATATTTTTATTAATGAAAGAGTATTTTACTGTTTGAATGAAAGATTTGTGTCATTTAAAACTGGAGTTATCATTTTTTTGACGAGGATCTACGAAACGCTTCAGACAATAAACACTGGGCAAGCGGCTTGCCAATGCGTGTCGAAACACAGAACTAGTTCCTTGCAAAAGCATAAACTAAACATGCACAACGCACTTTAGAAACTTTGATAAACAATTATTTAGTCGAGGAAAGAGTATTTTACCATATGAAAGACCGATTTGTTTCAAATAAATCCTGAGATATTTTTTCAACAAAATATAGTTAACTACAGCACTAACAGGAAAACATTACACTTGGAAACCATTAGAAAGTCAAACAACGCTAACTTTAGCTCTCGGATGTAGTCCGGCAAACTATACAGTTAATGCTTGTAATTAGTAGTGTTATCTTTGAAGTTCATAATGTGCTAGTTATATAATAAAATAATTACAATGTTTTCAAATGTCAACAAGCTGTATTCCTGTTTGTTTCGGAGCCCAAGGGATTTTTTTTATCATACGCACACAACAAATTGCAAAATAACTTTCTTCTTCATGAATATTGATTGTATTTGGGTAATATCCTCTCAAACACTATTGCTTTTACTTTAACAGATGGTAGCATTTAATTGTGTGTTAGAAAGTTTGACAATGGCACCGCACTTGTTTCTTGACAAATTATCTTTTCCTTTGAAATAATTTATGCTTGTCAGCATGTTTGTTAAAAGTAACTTGCATTGCTGGAGGCTCTCTTGGTTTTACTTAAAGTGCCTATGAAGTAAGAAATAATTGCTGCTTATTTGAAAGGCTTTTCAAAGTAAAGAAGAATGGCATTTTCCTTTTTGGAATATCTTTTTGCATCTTAGAGATATTCACGTTTTTGTATTATGCAAATGAGGAAAGTGATGACATCATAGGTGGTTCTACTCAAACAGCACAACACTTAATCGAGAATAACTCTAGAAATATTAAAGCAGCGTTCTTTAAACTTGGCACCAGAAATGTACAACACTAAAGAAACATAATGACACCCATCGTGCCATTGCCATGACAACAATTATGCCACTGGTTCTGTTTTAATTAAGACTAAAATTGCCAGATTTTATCTTAAACAAGGATCATCCACTCCCAACAATCTAATGGGGAGAGTTAAAACAACATGAGAACCATGTGTGTTCCGAGCAAGACCCTCTGTCCCACTTTAAAAGGCTGCAAATGGGGATATTTGGTTTTTCACAGGAAGAGACTGGAGCCAAGAGTGTTGCCATGGCAACAACATAGTAGGTGCCATTCTGTTTGATTTGTGATGCACATTGCTGGTGCCAAGTTTGAAGAACACTGCTTTAATATTTCCAGAGTTATTCTCGATTTTAAAGTGTTGTGCTGTTTTCATAGAGCAAGTGTTTTATATGTTACTTAAGAGATTTAAGAGCCAACCTGTTGTTTCTACAGTTGTTACTCCTTGGTGACTGACTTATACATAGCCATTTTCAACACTGAGAATTCAAAACAACTATGCAACTACAGAACTTCTCTGTGAGGTAAGAAAAATCAATTATGGAAAACAATTATAATATGTGTGATTTAAATAGGTTATGTTAAGCAGTGTTTGTCTGCCTATGTATGGGTCTAAAACAACAAAGTTGGATGTTGTTTTACTCGCTTGCTTTTGACAATTCGTTGGAGAAAACAATTTGTCGAAAACTTGATTTGCTATGCTTGTTAACTGGCCAATGAAATAATCCTGTTTTGTGATTATGTACAAGTGTGACTTTATGTTCACTGAGAGAGTTCTAGCTGTTTCAGTGAGCCTGATACAAGGCTAAGCAACAACAGTAGCTAATCACTGTAGTGAGCCAAAGGCTCAAGATATCAACAGAGTCAAGCAGTAATTATCACGCACATTTGAAAGAATATAACTTGCAAAATGTGATATTCACCAAACACTACGAAATATGCACCTTACTTCAGATGATTTAAAGCCTCAGAGAGAAATCGAATTGCCCAGTTGAAATGAATATTTGTGCTTTAATAGACTGATAGTTGTAAAACAACTGATCTAGTGGATTTCATTTTCACGTGACTTTTCTTGTTATAGAAATACTAAACCAAAGATGGCTAATTAAGTATGTGTAAATTAGAGACAACCTGTTTATTTCTACTGTTGTATTAACTCCTTCAGGTGACTGACTGATACTGTGTCATTTCCAACAGATTTTAAAAAATTAACTCCACGACTTCACAACTTCTCTAGGTAAGAAAATTGTGAAAACAAAAATTCTCATATCACATGGCATGTCTTTAGTAGTTTGTGTGATTATTACTGTAGGTTTCATTTAGGAGTGTTTGTCTGCATTATGTTAATTGGTCTAAAACAACAAAGGTGGAAAGCTTTTAACTTGCTTGCTTTTCTCAATTTGGATACCTTTTCTTAACAAAATTGTGTTTTTGATGCAGCACTCTTTGACTTTCGCTGTATTCAACACAGTTCTAAGCTATTTTTAATGAGACAATAACAAGACTAAGCAAAGGCAATTATATGCTTCACTGTTTAAGCACAGAAAGCTTTAACGCTGATGATGTAAACAGACCAGCAGTTACCAAGTGTATTTGAAAGACTGTAACTTGTAAAATGCGATAGAAAGAGTTTGTAACCAATCTCCCTATTTAGACTTCATTACACAACGAATGTAGATCCGGACGGACGTGAGAAGAAAAATTGCAGCTCAAGCTTTTTTATGTACATTTGTTGCGAATTATCGGTGATCAGTGATGGTCACTGCAGGCTTAAAGGATTTGGTGTTCACTTGTGCATTACATCCTCCTTATCATGCCTGTTTGCCAGACAGTTGTATGTTGAATCTTCGGCTTTGTCTTAAACCGATTATTATCATGTTCGTTTTAAAGTTCCATGCTTAAATGTTACAGGTAAATGAGTTTCATTTACTTGTTTTTCTTATTCTTAATGGTCTATATGCTTTTATTGGTGACAGTGGGACAGGTTAAGTTGATGTAAGGTCTTTGAAGTTGACACAAGAACAAGGACAGCATTTCCTGAAAGATGGTGCATAAATAACTTTCAATTTGTTCAACGACTTCATTGGCACTTCTGACCAATCGCATGCCCTCGCAGCTGTAGACATGGATGAAATTTGTCCTCTTCAATCCTCAAAGGAAGCTGTACCCGGAACAAGTACATGTAAGTATCAATTTGTATTATTTTTAATTTTAGATTTTATTGGGGGCCTGAGTGGCCATCAAGGAGAGTCACAAGTAGTAATATGCACAAGGAGTTGGAAGGGAAAGAGGTATTTCAAGTAAGATTTCCACATGTCCCGAACAGAAAAAAATTATTCAATTATTTAAAGGGAGGGCATCATGAGCTGCACATCAGTGTGAAATTGATTTTTCATATTGGCTAAAATATTTGCTTTTAGAGGGTATTTTTAATGTAAATTGTCTTATTTTGTAACGAAAGGAAAGCGATTTGTCAAAACTAAGTTTTTTCTAGGTCTGTTTGAGGTTTTTAAAAATAACTTATAACGACGTGCCATGTTTCTGGCTTGTCGGATCGCGACGTGATCAAGACAAGTTCCTAAATTCATCAGTGCTAACCAACTCGTGTAAGTAATTTTTTTCTCCACTTACATCTCAACAGATTTCTAAGGTAAATGTGCCATTTGAAAGTTAGCTGTGAATGTTAATTTCTCAGTACGTAATGATTTAGCAGCCACGATACATTAAACAGCTAAAAAATCATGCTGTATTTTACCCTACTTTCCATTGAATTATAACACAATCCATTTATCTTTCAACTTCACAGGGCTAACCAACTCGTGTAAAGAATTTTTTCTCCATAACATCTTCGAAAATTGCTAAGTTAATTTACCCCATTTGAAAGCTAAGTGAGTGCAGATTCCGCAGTATGTTAAGGTTAATTATTTAGAGGCCAATTGATACAATAAATAGCCAAAAATGCATGCCGTCCTAAACCAAACTTACCATCAAATTGCAACACGATCCATGTATCTTTTAAACGTTAGTTTAATTAATAAATACAGTGGAACCCCGCTCTACGGACAGCCGCTTAATACGGACACCCCGATATTACGGACAGTTTCGTTTTCCCCGACGAAAAGCTCATATATTTTTTCTAAAATTAACCCGCTTATTACAGACACCCGTAAATATGGACAACGGACACTTTTCTGTGTCCTGAGCGACAAACTCTTATACATCGTCAACCCCGCTTTACGGACACTGTTTGTATCTGTACATTGTCTATTGTCATTGTCATGATTATGTGCTAATTAGAGACGTTGTACCCTGGTCAAATTATGACAGATTTCGGCGGGTTAATACAATTTTATTACTAAATGAAACAGTGGCAAAATAGCATGACGCATTTGACCAGTTCTTTCTTCCGGTGCATTACCCAGTCTGCAGTCCTTATATAAAGTTTTCTGCCTGACATGCTTACACAAAAGTTTCACTTTCTTGCTCTTTTGCCACACTCCTTGCTTGTAGCCTTCTTCCTCTTTGACGTCTTATGCTTGCCACTATCAGCATCGGCCTCTGTTCGTATTGCTGGGTTGTTGCCAACGTCTATTAATTGTTCAAGTAAATCCACGTACTTCCTAGGACCGTCAAAAATATAAACACATGGTATTTCCATACCAAGGCCTCCACCCCGATTAACTGCTTTTCCACATACTTCAACTGATCCTCAATTAGTAGGCTTTGAAATAAAATGGGTGACTATACCAGTGTGGTTTTTGGTGTTCGCGAGGTGATATGGAATGTGGCCGATAACTCGACTTTCCTTTAGCACGGCAACCGCGTTTTTGTCCTCACCATTTCCCGGCTCTGGTTGCAAAGGCAAAATTTCACCGAGAGTGATACAGTTAATGATTTGTAATTTACAGTACAATTAAAACGTTTTGTTACCGTACAAGTGTTGGCCTTAGTGTTTGTATCGATAAAACACGTGTCTCTGACTTTTTTCCGAGGACCCCAGTTAATACGGACACCCCGTTAATACGGACATTTTGGCATGTCCCCTTGGTGTCCGTATTAACGGGGTTCCACTGTACTTGTTTCCGCGTTCAATATGTCGATAGAAAGCTAAGTGAATGCAGGTTCTTAAGAAATTTATGATTTGGTGGTAAAGATGCACTGAGTAGCTCAACTGGCCAAGGTACATTTACTGCTTAGTCTTCACTTGTCGACACCATTTTGAATTTTGCACATGAGATTGAGAATTAATCATTGTTGGACGTTTTCAAACTCTGGATTGAAAGCTCGCACATGCACAACTTACTGATACTGTCCCTTTTAATTTCTTTTTAGTTCATTTCTTTGTTAATAATTTATTAAATAAAAATTACTCGATTCTGACTGGCTGAGAGCAGTGCAGTTCAAGTGTAACACCAGTGCAAAAAGTGTAACACCAGTGCAAATTACACATCGTAATTCTGGATTATGATTGGCTGAAAGACAATAGGAAATTTTTTAAGCAAATGATAACACATAAAATGATGACGAATATTTTGTGTGGAAACTTTGAAAAAAAGTTTTCTCGAATGAGAAAAAATGCCTTTCAGAAAGATCTTCCGTCACTTGCTCCACGCGAATTTTTTCATGTTTATATTATCACTAAGTGATCATATGGGTTTTCTCATTCAATTTGGAATTAATTTAATTTAATTAATTAATTTGCTGAGGTGGCTTGTGCAATTTCAGCTTTTTGAAAAACGCATGAGTGCAAATTAATTCCAAATTGAACTCGAAGCCGTATGATTATGTATACTAGCTTAGTGGTACTGTAGTTTCTTATTGAGGTTTTCAAATTACCTTGCAATTGAGAATCAAGCAAGATATCCTGCCATTGCAATAGGCCCTTAATGCAGCTGAGATTGTGTGACCGCATTTTCCCTGAAAAAAAAAATCTATACTATGGACTGTAACTTTCAGATTGCCAGAAATGGAATCTCTCTCAATCAATCTCTCTTGACAGGGCCCTCAAACTTGGCCATTTTGATATTTTTGACATGCTTTTTCCATTTCTGGCATTTGTTCAGTGATATAGCCTGTAATTTTATGAAAAATAGGTCACACTGATAGCTTAGCTGCAAAGGGCCTATCATGTAGATCGATCCAAAGATAGAAATATCCCAGAACTAATGTGTTACAGTTAACAACATTTGCTTAAGTTATTTAAAGGTTGAAACATTTTTGTTTTGTTTTTATTTTATTTATATTGATAGTTAAATTAAATGTTGTTGCACGATGTGGATGTTGTTCAGCGTTTAGGTTATTATACTTTAGGAACCTAAGGTGTTATTAATATTAAAGTTAGGACTGATACTGGACAGGTTGTATTTGAAGGTAAAAAAAGGAAATTCTTTATTTAGACTGACAAATTCCGCTTAGCTAAAAAGCGTCCTTGCAGGAAGCCCACTATTAAGATAACATGAATATACATTAATTTATAACCAAGTAAACAAAACAAAATATGAACTAGTTAAAGTGTAAGCACATAAAATTAAAATGATTGCTTTCAATAAAAGATATAAAAATATAACATAGTCAATAATTTCTGACTAAATTCATAAATCTAAGAGAAAGTGAAATCAAACTTTTCTTGACTTTTCTCTTTTGGCTAGCTCATGGTTTTGTGTTAGTTGTGTGGCTTGTTTCAGTAATTTCGTTTTGGTTGTTTCGGTGGTTTCATCTGGGAGGTTGTGGTTTGTTGTTTTAAGCCAATATTGGACTTGGAAGAGAAGCTCACAAGTCAACTTGATGAAAATGTTTACATATGTAAAAATAAACTTTCACCTACTAATTTTAAAGTTGTGATAGTTTAAATATGGTACCGTTTGTTGTCAGGGCAACTAATTCTGACATCACAAAGATTTTGTTTTGTTCTTCAGCCAAATATATATATTCAGGTTTTCCTAGTTAAATTCTGTAAAAACACTGAGGTAGCTGTGTGATGATAAAAATATTTAATCACTTGAAATTGGTCAAAACCTTAATTTTAAGTATTGAGAGCAACAACAGTAGTTCAGCCATAAATTTGAACCATTATTTCTCTTTGTAGTAAGAGATGGCACACCCACAGATTATGAATTAGAAGAACTGGGTGATAAAATTGTAAACTGGAAAAGGCTTGGGCGTCGCCTTGGGCTCAGTGATCCACAACTTGAACAAATAAATCAAGCTCACAACCAACTGTCTGAAAAGGTATACCAAATGTTAAAGCACTGGAAACAAGGACAAGATTCTTCAGCAGCAACATACAAGGCCTTGTGTGATTCATTAAGACACGAACTTGTACAGCGCAATGACTTGGCAGAGCAGTTTTGTTACATCAATGGTAAGTATTTTCCACAATGTTTATAAATACTGTTCCAGTAGTCTAAAGGTTTTAGTGTGACGTACTCCAAGATCAAGAAGTCTGGATGGGGTTATTTCTCTGTTCTTAGACAACAAAATTTGCTCTTACAGCACCTCTCTTCATCCAGGTGCAAATTAAAGGTTAATTGACAGGGTATTATATGCAAGGCACCAAGAAACAATTTTTTTCATGTCACTAATCAAGTTTCCCTTAAGGTTACTATTTTCAGTGACAACTTAATTTGAAGGAATTTATCAGTTGCATGAAAATTTAGTAGTTCAAGTCAAGATGTCACTCACTTGCAGTGTAATATACCTGCCAACTTTTTTCCTGTTGTCTCATAGGCATGAAATTTTAACTTGTGAGTGCCAGGATTTTCGAAGATAACTCAAATACTTCTCAAGATGTCCAAAGATTTCAATTACTTTTCAAAGGTTTTCCTGTCTGAGTCACACTGACGTGTTTCACCAAAGATTACACCGTTGCCAGTACAAAGTAACATTCCTTTAAAGAAAATGGCTACTTTAAATGGGTAGTGCTATAAATAGTAACCTAAAATTGAAGTTTTAAAAATATTAAAAAATACCCTACTTAACTTAGCCTTTTGCCCTTTTGTAAGATGGGTAATTTTATGCCCCTCCCCCTCCCTGGTCCCTCAATAGTTACCTAACCTAAATCGCATGTTAAGCATTCATACTTGTCTACTTAAGTGATTAAATCAATTGTTTTTCATGATATCATATAGCACGTAAATGCCACATTTGAAAATTTCTATCATCTTGGATTTAAAACTTTGTTCTGAGAACTGTCAGAACAGCTCCAAAATTGGTTTCAATAACATCAGAGGAAATGTAAAGAATTTTAGAAACAAGACAAATAATTGATGATTGAAGTAAGGATTTTGGGATAAATCCTTCTCCATGTCATTAATAATTCTTTAAGTTTGAACAAGGAAATCATGACCAGATGGTGTTTGGATTAAATTAGCATAGATTTTTGCAGTTTTAGAATGGAACCCTGCCTCACAGCCACCCCATTAATACAGCCACCTCTGTATTGTGTCCACTTTGAAGTGGCCTGAACAGAAGCTCTGAGTCAGTCATTTTCTTATTTAAAGAACCCCTCATACGGGGTTTTATGGCCTGTTGTTGACTGGATTAATGGGGTTCGATGTTTTCCTTGACTTCGTCTCAGGGAACATCAAGATTCTCGGTAAAACAAAACTATCCATTACCGTTGGGACCAGTAAGTGTATAATATCCACTGGAACCCATTTGGACCATTAGGTCCCTTTGATGATTCATTTCATTTAAGTCGTTTTGCGTATCTTTATAGGACCTTTCGCCATTCAGCAGCCCGCTGGTGCAATACCAGCAGGAAGAGTAACAGCAGAAGTCTCTAGTGCCACTGCAAGTACACATGACAGTGGAGATTCCACTGGAGCGAGAAGTACTCTTAAACGGAAACATTCGGATCCAGATCCTGAACGAGGTATGTAATATATATTAGTTATGCAGTGTTTTTGAATGGTATACCATGGAATATCCCACGAGTCACTTGCATTTTCTTGGTATACACACGAGTCTTATAATTAAGACGGACGAGCGTGTAATATACCAAGAAAATACAAGTTACATTAGTGGGATGTTCCATGACTTCCATGTTATACCAGGAGAGAGCTTTGCGTAACTATTTTATACCACGCCATTGAAAATACAGTGCCCAACACAATCAATGTGACATATGCGCGGCGCATGATGGGAAGGTCGAATTTGTTATCGTCAAATATACCACAGCTTTCCTGTATCCTGTTTGGCTGTATTTTCTATGGCATTGTGCAAATAGATTTAGCTAAGCCTTATGTGTAAAAGCAGAGCTCCATTATAACTTGATAGTAATCAGTCACTCAAAACAATAATGGCTCTGTTAATTCCAAGCCCGCCCATGCCACACCCCTCCGGGAGGCATTTGACTGGTAGTAGGTCCCCACCATGGGGGCATTTGATCGCAAAGGGTTGCCTGAGGATGGGGAATTTGACAATTTAGTCAAGTACAGAGAGTTTTAAATAATTGGTACTTTTTAAAAACGAAAGGTGGCTGCTTTCTCTTCATCCGGGTGTTAACTGACAGGGTAATGCCAGGCACCAATAAACAATTGTTTTCATGCCACTAATCAAGTTTCTCTTAAGGTTACTTAACAGCCTGTACCAAAAGTAAGAAGTGTAAATTGATAATAATTTCCTGGCAGCTTATCTGTCTCCTGTATGATGATCGCTTTAAATACTAAGCAACGTTTTCAACGGTTCCGAAAATAAAGGAAACGAAAAAATAAAGTTATGGTTAAACTGAACGTGAGTGCAAAGAGCAACTTGTATAAGCTTGAAACTAAGTCTGACTTTTGCTCCACCGCAGAAAACCTCAAAGAGACTCTTGAGCAAATAGGAAATCAAGTGATAAAGTTGGGATCACTCCTAGATGAAGGTCAGTAGTTGTCAATTGAGATATTTGGAGTTATAAAGATTCTATCACTGGCAAGAAAAAAAGGTTCTCCTGTAACTTCAGCAGTAAACAGCAACTAATACATTAATAAACAAACGGAAAAAGCGACAGGATGACTGTTGAGCAACTAATGTTGGTAAATTATTGCATGTTCAAACTGGCAGAAATTTGATAATTTCCAACGTCGATATTTGTCTATCTATATATTTTGACATAGCTATGGCAATGATAGCGAAAGCTGATGTTAATTTTCAGACAAACTTCAACAGATGAAAAGTGAGATAGCGAACATGAGTGAGAAGTTAGACACTTTGGTAGCACGAAGAGAGACCGACGATGAAGGTCAGTTCTGAATAAAAACTGTCATGCAGTTTTTGAACAGTAAAAGAACAGCTTATCCAGCGAAAGACTAGCCTGTGACACAGCCGCCCTTTCTCTTTTGGAGAGGGAGGCTGTTATACAGGCTAGCAAGAGACACATTTCTGACGAAAGTGAAAAAGGAAATAATTTGGCTTAAGGTGGCTCAAACCAGTTTTCTGTTTTTTTGAGATTTCTAGAACTAGGTGTGATTTTTCAGGCTTGGAACTGTACTGTTTTGAATGGATGTGCTATTTTTTAAGGTAACTCTCCACTGTGCCTTTCATTGTCATAAATTAAGGTTGGACTGTCCGGTTGCATAGCAACAAACCTAACCCACTTTTTACCATCAGTTGCATCTATCTTAAAAACTAAGCCAGTGACCCCATATTTTTTTTATAAAAATCTTTTTATTAAACACAGAAGAAGAAACAGACAAAATTATACAAAATTCTGTGGAGTGGATTTTTCTTAAATTAAGAAAAATGGAAATTTCCAAGGCTTCCACAGTTTTTTCTTACAATTTCGCATGTGCATTCCGCTTTTGCTGTTGAATATTTTTTTGCATTAAAAAAGCAGGGTCACCGGATCGGTTTTTGAGATATTAGCTTCGTGGATAAGGTAGTTTATTTCTAGGCGCAAAATTAAAATCTCGACTATGCAAGATCGCCCCTTGCGCATGCGAGAAGGCGGTCCGCTGATCAGTAGAGCCCGCAATTCCACGCGAATTAACGGGAATAGTCCGCGAAAAGTGTTTTTTTAACTGTTGTCGTTAGCAGCCTAAGCGGTAGAAGAAGAGTACCATAAATACCCGGAGGTGAGACTAGCAAAGTCAAAAGAACGAAGAAAACCTGAAGAGTAGTTTTTTTCCTGCAGTTTTTTGGATTGATAGCCGGAACGATCGATCGCAAAATCAACATCAGAATTTTCGTTTACGTTGCAGCACAGCGGTTTAAAAGGATGTTTTCCTTTGAAATTGCCTGAAGGATGGATGTTTTCCAAGTTAAAAATAAGTGATCACGCAAACAGCTTACTAAACCTGGCAGAAACAAAGCTTTACGAAGTAGGCCTCGAGCCGCCGTGTTTTTTTTTTATTTTTGTGAACTTTAAATCTCGCGCGCTATCTCGCAAACCCTCGAATGATCGCGTGATGCCTCATACCGAAGTGCATGCTAGAGCCCAGGTGTCTCCCGGAAATATTACTGTTTTGAGCCACGTCAAACTCAATTTTGAGCGATTCGTAATACCTCTTACTAAGTGGGTTCGAGGGCCGTACTGTAAGTTACGGACCGAGTGCGCCGGCCATAAATCGAAGGGGAAAACAAGGATCCGTAACTTACAGAACGGACCGAGAAAACGAGGTTAATAAGATATTTTTTATATCTCTACTGTGTGTCTGACGGGCTCGGGAACGATTTCTATTCACGCGGAACGGCTTCAAATTTCTGACGCACCTCGAAAGCAAAACGACTCAATTTCAAATCATTGTTAAGTGACTCTTACGTCGTTAGCAGGTTTCAATACACAATTTTAGAAGTAAAAGAAAGTTTTAAACTTTTACTTGTTAAAAATGTCAAGAACACTTGGCGATAAATCACGAAACATTTTGGCAACAAAAACAGCTTTAAATTTTAGCGGGCCGTACAGGAGAATACGGTCCGCTAAATTGACCAATCACAGCGCGCGTACTAACTGAAAAAAATAATAATTGTTATTGAAATGTCGTGAATGGAGGTATTTCATGGGCTTATGAATGAATTTGTCTGTTCTGAAAGATTATGAAGGTTGATAACAGGAACTCAACACCTGTTACTACAGTGACTATACCTTACATTAGGGGCACTCACGGATCCTACCGCCCTACAACATCCGTGTAGCCCACAAACCTACAACTACGTTACGAGACTTACTGACCAACGCTAAAGACAGGGACAAACCCAGCAACAGACAGGGAGCGGTTTACAAGATCAAATGCTCCGACTGCCAGGCTTCCTACATTGGCGAGACTGGCAGAAACCTTAACACAAGACTGACTGAACACAAAAGAGCCACGAGAAATCGTGATGCCAACAATCACATTGCTGTACATCATCAACTGACAAACCACAACAGTGACTGGGACTCTGCTCGGTGCTTAACCTACAGTACAAGCTATTTTCAATGACTGACTCTGGAAAGCTACTACACTAACCCAGAACAAACGCCTCTTAATAGATGTCAACAACTACCAGCGCCTTATAAAAGGCTTATCCACGAGGGAAACGAAACCGACAAACGGACTTCTAACAGGCCGACTTAATTTGACTAACAATAGACGGACCAAAAACCGACCAATTTGACTGACAATAGACGGATCGAAACCGACCAATGACTGATGACAAACTTTACACTAGTCTTACAGCCAATACCATCATGGCTAAACTGACCAATTACGTTCAACGGACCAGACTCATAACATCGTCGACTGACAAACACTATTCACTTGACTCTGCAGATGATTTCCGCTCAGGTTGTAGAGACGTCAGTCACCAACAACAGTTCTTTTCAGAACTACACTCACCCGGACAATTACACCATACGAACTACTGATACTCCTGGGTTCAAACCATTTACTACATGACTCTCTTGTTTGTATGGATTGGCTTGATTGTATATTTCAACTCAAGCTAATGTACAACGCTTTATTCTCAGACAATACGAGAGATGATTTCAAGGAGATGACAAGGGACATGCGAACCATCATTGAAAAACTGAAAAGTCAAGTGACATCAGGAGAAGAAGGTATAGATTTTATATGGCGATTTTATTGATCCTCTCGAAAAAGTGAAACAAGTTGATAATGTGTAGAACTGTACGGAGCTCTTTTGTCGGAATGAAAGAAAAATTAAGTGATAACACTTATATCATCTACTCAAGATGGAAAACTGATATTCTTACCCATATATGCCAGGTTCTATCATTTGCTGGGTGGGTGATTGATGCCTTCGATCTAACGTGCGGAAAGAAATTTTCTATTAGCCAAATCAACGTCCGTCTTAATTTTTCCCCAACTCTGCTTTATTACCGCACCATTAAAAAATACTGGGAAATAGGAAAAAGACAGTGACAACTCAACCTTAGTCCGTTGTTTCCTGTGTCACTTTGCGTCATATCGTCATTTCATGGCGTGGTATTTGTTAAAGTTAAAATAAAATAGTAGTTGCCGGCAAATTATATTTTATATTGTGATATTTATATCGCGTATTGTAACTATACAAACCACTCTTTGAATAAAAAAAAACACCCAGGAATATGTTGCTGGTTACATAAAAGTGTGAATTAAGGATTGATAAGACTATAGAATGTTTATTTTTAGGAAACAGCGGAGACAACCTTGAGCAGGTGCAAGAGGAAATTGCAGACATCAAAGAAAAGTTGGACACTTTATTGAACCGACTTCCTCTGGAAGAAAAGAAACTGAAGATGGAAGGTAAGATCTACTTTTTTAGCGGGAGCGTGGCGGACAATTGGACAGCTGTTGTGGTTCTCGTTCGGTTCAGGGTTGTGTATAAGTGTAACTTTCTATTAAGAGGATAAAGGACTCATTAAGTTATTCAAGTTATCGCCTTGGTTCTATATTACGCTTATGAGCCCCACTGTTTTGCTGGTTTTTTTGGGACAGAGTGGTTATCAATCTGCCCATAGAAAATGTTACCTTACCAATGACAGTAGTTGTTTGTTTTCTTATCACGATCGCCCTGAAGTAAAAACTAGTAACTGTTGTTGTGACAGAAACTCCTTTAAATTATAAGAGATCTTCTACTATCTTCTGCTTTTCCGTTTTCGTTTTGCCAAAGTATTGTTTCACATATATGCATATAAAGATGTCAGGAGGCTTGAAAGACTTCCTATCATTCGGTGCGAAATGGCAAAAGATTAAAAGGTTTTAAAAGTTTCCGATTTTTATTATGAAAATTAAGGCTGTTTTGCACTGTGCTTTATGGTGAAGGTGACCTAAGATTTTCAACTGAAACTGGCAATATTATAGCCTTTCTCCGTGAAAACTAGAAACTCAATTTGTGAAATCAGAAACATATCAGAGAATTTCTTTAACAAAATTGAAAAAAACTAGTAACAGATGTTTCTCTTGTAAATGTCCCAAGATAGTTAATGCTCAATATGTTTCTTGAATATGGAAAATATCGAGATAGAAATTAACAGATATATTACAAAAATTATCAATTACAAATTAATTCCCGTTTCCTTCTTTTATCTATGTGATAATGATTGTTTGCATTTTCGCCTTAATTTAAGAAATAGATCGGTTTTAGGCCGCCTTATTTTATCTGTCTGGACAGAAAAGTTACTTGAAGTAGCTTCTCTTTGATTACCTCTAGATGATTTTGATCCAGCTGAGATTATCGACGCAATTCGCCAACTGTACAGAGTCCGCGAGGGATGGCTCACACCGTTTCCTTGGTGTGAAGAGTTTCACTTTCATCTTGATAGTATTTTTACCAGACTCAAAGTGGTCAGCAGGAAAAAAACAAGAGGAACAGCGACAGACAACATCGTCAACATGTCTGGGATCTTTAAACCAAATGAAGAATGTCCACAACCAAGAACAGTATTAATTGAAGGAAAACCTGGCATGGGGAAAACCACTTACTGCAAGAAGATGGTATATGACTGGGCTACAGGAAAACAAGAAGTAGAAGATTGCTTTCCAAGGTTCGAAACAGTGTTGTTGCTGAAGTGTCGTGATATGAAGTCTAACCTATGGGAGGCCATTGATGATCAACTTCTCCCTCGAGATGTTGAACAAGACGTTAGAGAGAGATTCTTCAACTTCATCCGCCAGAATCAGTCTAACGTTTTGCTTGTACTTGATGGATTGGATGAGGTTCCCACAAGTAAATTGCCAGTGTTCAAAGAAATCATTCAGGGTCGCAGAGAACTTTTAAAGTGTCGCGTGGTTGCTACGGCACGGCACGGGGCTGGGATTAAGTTACGAATACACTGTGACACCCTGCTGCAAATTGAAGGATTTACCACAGAAGACGCAGAAGAGTTTATCTTTAAGTACTTTCAAAACATGACGAATTTGGCCGAGAAGCTCCTGTTCAAGTTGGAATATGATGCAAACCTGACAGACATGGCGGAAAATCCTCTTAACACTGTGCTCCTTTGCCTCATTTGTGAAGAATGTGAAGGTGTTTTCCCAGAAAGTAGGACCCAACTGTACGTGGAAATCATAGAATGTATCCTTAGAAGATACAGAAACAAGAAAGGATTACCAGAAACCAACGAGGACCTCGTCCAAGTATACGACGCTCAACTGAAACATCTTGGCCAGATAGCTTTGAATGGTTTGCTTGAAGACAACTTGGACTTTGAGGAAAGTGAGCTGAAAAGTCATACAGATGAATTACCTGGATTCGGATTTTTGTCAGTTCAGACCGGAGGCAGTAAACTAAGACCCCGTCGACACTACAGTTTTCTACACAAGAGTTTTCAAGAATGCTTCGCGGCAATCTATCTGTGTAGTCAGCTTCTCAATAAAGAGATCAGTGTCGACGAGTTCGCTGCTGATAGAAGATACCTTGAAGAGCTTGAAGAGGTCCTTTCATTTACATGTGGTATGGTAGCGGCACGTTGCGAGGAAACAGCAGAAGCCCTTATCAAGAGTATAACGGTTCAAGTGAATGACCAAGAATTCTTTCTTACCTTGCTTGGGTGCATTTCCGAATGTAGAAGAGAAGACAGCAGTTTTCATCTTAAAATGGCACGTGTTTCTGGCTCATTTCTCAAACTTCAAAGTCTTGATCTCGCAGATCAATTGCATAGTGAGGGTGACGTTGGTCTTCTAGCTGAAGCACTCAAAGTAAATTCAACGCTGACAGAGTTGAATTTGGGTGGCAATCCCATTGGTGCTCAAGGTGCTACTGGTCTTGCGGAAGCACTCAAAGTAAATTCAACGCTGACAGAGTTGAATTTGGCTTTCAATCGCATTGGTGATCAAGGTGCTACTGGTCTTGCTGAAGCACTCAAAGTAAATTCAACGCTGACAGAGTTGAATTTGGAGTGGAATCACATTGGTGATCAAGGTGCTACTGATCTTGCTGAAGCACTCAAAGTAAATTCAACGCTGACAGGGTTGAATTTGAATCGCAATGGCATTGGTGCTCAAGGTGCTACTGGTCTTGCTGAAGCACTCAAAGTAAATTCAACGCTGACAGAGTTGAATTTGAATGGCAATGGTATTGGTGCTCAAGGTGCTACTGGTCTTGCTGAAGCACTCAAAGTAAATTCAACGCTGACAGTGTTGAATTTGGATGGCAATGGCATTGGTGCTCAAGGTGCTGCTGATCTTGCTGAAGCACTCAAAGTAAATTCAACGCTGACGGTGTTGAATTTGGATGGCAATGGCATTGGTGCTCAAGGTGCTGCTGATCTTGCTGAAGCACTCAAAGTAAATTCAACGCTGACAGAGTTGAATTTGATTTGCAATGGCATTGGTGATCAAGGTGCTACTGGTCTTGCTGAAGCCCTTAAAGTAAATTCAACGCTGACAGAGTTGGATTTGGCTGACAATAACATTGGTGGAATGGTACTCAGTGAACTCCTCGGCTTGGAGCATGATGATCGTTTCATCATCGTTTAGTAAACAATCGTCATATGATGAAGACTTGCTTGTTGTTCTGAGTGAAAACAGCTATGGCTGTCTTTTTTAATCAAGTTTTTTTTACGTATTATAACTGATGTAAATAGATGGGTTGTTTTCATTATCGGGTTTTTTCTGATGTGTACTGCATTACTGATAATTTCATTTCAAGTTCTTTTTGATTGTCATTGTCCAATGTTATACGAGTCCGTCGTATTTTTTCTATCAGTATATATCACCTCTTTATCTTAAGTGACGTCGGAACTGTATAATAAAAAAAATTCTACTACGTTCAAGACCTTGAAAGCATGTCAAATTGATTGTATCTTCAAGTGGATATTTTATGCGCCATGAATGGATATGTGTGGGCATTGCTTCATTATGTCACGAATTATGTGCTAAACATTTCCAGCGAATGAGATTAAGGTGATGGATTCCTTGGCTGTCGTGTGCTCTTATTGGGTGAGATCACGATCGGGAAAACATAACAATTTTCCTGGACAATTCTGTCCAAGGTGGAAAGGCGCAGTGAGGTCAACCCTATGTGAAGTACCAAAGAAACACATAAAAAGGATCTGGATTACAAAGAACAGGCTACAAGTAGCCCTGAAACCAAAGGAGCTAGGAGAGAAGACTTCCCAATCCTTCTGTCACACCGTCTAAAAGGGTCGTGATAGCCCTGGTGCGTATTGATAATCGGTTCTCTGCGACGGTGGAATTCGGCGGTAACACAATTAAATTGTCAGATCTCAAGGAACTAATGGTTCAGGGAGTTCGCATGGCGCGCCATTCAATCAAGAGGGTTATAAGGGAGCTGTGAAATATCTTACGCAAGAAGTACGGCCATTCAGACTCCTGAAAGTAGCCGGAACTTATCTAATCAATCTTCTCGAGATGCCGGCAATAATGGAGAGAAACGTGGCCTTATAAAACTGGTCTTATAAAACGCTATTATGTTATTGTAGAGTAGTTTCGTCGATGCAAGCTCGGATCTTGTGATTAGCGTCCGTGGCCCTTCGCGGAATTTACTGGAAGGTGAACGTAAGTGGACAGATACAAATGCGATGGTTAAAGCAGGAGACAAAAGTAACGGCCCTTAGCGTTCTACACTTCCAAGTGATCGTAATTTCACTGGCAGGATCAACTTGTCAACGATTGCATCTATTTGTTAGCACCGGGGACATGTTTCTTCAGACTGTGATCAAGTTTCTACTCATGCTGAACGTAAGGCATTTCTGGCGGGCAAAAAGGTTGTGTTTTAAGTGGATAGTGGGTCAGCATAGCGTTAACAAATGCCCTCGTAAGTTCTCATGTCGCGTTTATCGTGGGAGACACCATACTTCCCTTTACCATCAATCCTAGGAACCTTCATCCGCTAGTCATGGTTGACGTCAATGGTCAGAAAAGTCCGTGCTCTCCTCTGAGGCGGGGCGAGTCACTCTTTAATGCCGTCTAGGTTGATCTCACTCAGTTGCGCGCAGTCAAAAACATAACGCGTCGCGTGGCTCAGAACACGAACGCTACTGGAGTACGACTTGTGCTTGCGAGCGATTAGAAGAGACTTCGCGTTGAGCACGCGTGCCAGGGAAATTGACAGAAAGGAGATAATTATTGATGCTAGACAACCCTCATTATGTAGAGCGGTCGCGAATTGCCAATAAATCTCATCTGTTAGGAGTCAAGTCAGGAGATCAGTGATTGGAAGACCCTCTACCGGTGTCACATCATCCTACGTGCAAACGGTACGCGCAGATCCCTACACGAAAGCGCGCGCTGCGCGTCGTGAAGAACCTGTTTCTGAATTTACCTGTTTGGCTGGGCTCTTATTGCATTAGGATCAAAACTGTATGGGTACTGGCTTTCTAGCAGTGAATTCGATCAGCAATTATGAGCATCTATGCGCTCTAAATCTTCAGGGGTTGGTAGATACTCTCGCTCGTGATCAACAAGGAGTCCAGAAAGAGTTTCGCTAGCAACTGGCACGACATCGTCAAGAAGGCTGGTATCCAAATTACTCAGCATGGAAAAGGTATCGGGATACGATGAAATAATCCATGATTAGCTTAATGAAGACGTGGTTGAGTCGACAGCCCACTGAGAAAGTTCTACATGCCCCTTTGAGCATGTCATCAGGGAAACAGCACAGCCTGCTGAGATGTGTGTAGTCTATGACTGCACTATGCGGGAGGAAAGAAAACGCCCTCTCTGAATAATTGCCTTGCGACTGGACTCGCCCTCAAGAACAAGATTCACCACGTCTCGGTTCTTGCTAGATTTCATTCGGTTGCGTTTGCTGGTAACATGAAAAAGACATCCCTGCGAGCGCGCGTTAGGGAGGGTGAGCCTGATGTTCTGCGATAAACTGCTTGTGGGATTTGCACTCCACAGAATTCGAAATACAGATCTTGAGGTTCACCAGAGCACTTTCTGGTCTCACTCCTTCTCCTTTCTGCTAAGAGGTGCAATTTTCTCTAGTGGCATTTTTGCAGTTGCATAAATAGCAATCTTAGGTACTGGAGCTGGAAGAAAGCACTCGAGAGGATTCTAGCGACAATCAAGCCGCCTTCGCTAAGTAGCCGTTAGGCACTGATGCTTCCAGAGACGGGAGTTTTTGGCCTTACAAACGCCAGGCAGTCTGTAAAGGTGTTCCATTCGTTTCCTCACGAAAATGCTGAACTGATCAAAAGGAGGATTCTAGGAATGCTAGGTCGCACCTATGAATTCCTCGGTCTGGTTTGCCACACATGTCTGCAAGGAACTACTACTCTTGAAATGCTTGTGAGCTGAAATAACAACAAGCCTGGGACGCTCCTCTACCTCATGAGCTTACAGCAAAATGAAGCGATAGGAGACTGACCTGCTCGTGAACATGGTGGTAAGGCGTACGCTAGCGTCCTATCGGCGCAGTAGAACTCAATGTCTTCGGAGACGCAAATGGGTGTGATATCGTCGCAGCCGTTTACGCCTTTATTTGTCAAGATTCTTAATAAACATATGGTATGTTGATTGTCAAAAAGCTGCGAAGACTCAAAATTACCTGAAGAAAAACTGCAGGAAAAGAACGGGCGTCAACTCCTCTCTGTTGGAGTGAGTCTTAAGGAGTCATAGCATTGGACCAGCTGGAGGAATACTGTGCAATCTTCATACATGACATGGCGCGAAAAGGACAAGTAATGATGACCGCTGAAGCACGTCTTGCCACGGAGCGTTTGACTATATTAAGCTAGTGGCTCGATCTGTTTGCAGAACACATGGCTGTAAGGTATAGTCTGCATACGAGTCAAGTGGCCCATCAGGCCGGAGCTTATCCCGGTTCCTGTAGCACGAAGCGGCTAGAATGGTTCTACTCCTCTTGGATGAGATGCTAGTCCATCGCAGGCTACCCCCCAGCATTAAATTCGACGGTAGCCATCTATATACCTGGGTGGAGAGAGGCACTGTGAAAGTAAAGTGTCTGGCCCAAGAACACAACGCTATATCCCCGGTCAGGGTTCGATCCCGGAGACAAGCACACTAACCATAAGGCCACCGCATACGCGTAACATTGAGCGAAAAAGAAATGATGACCTAAGCACGTCTTGTGCGCCAGGAAAATCAAGGAACATACGATTCATGATGAGTGAAGACATGTAGCTTTTCATCAGAATACTGCTTATCTCAGCAGGCGTGGAGGTTCCGGTAACTGATGCAGCATTTTGGTGGAGTAAACCCGAGTGGCTATTGCTACAATGCGTGGCGGCCAAACCCTGTGACTAGAACCAGTAGAGAATGCGAAGTCGAGTCCAAAATAGTATGAGAGGTGATAGCAGTAGCTACGGTGGACTGGCAACCAGATGAATATGACCATTCACTTGCTCGGCATGATCTACCAAAGGCCCTTCGAGTCTGCGCCTAGATCGCATGGTTTATACATAATTCCCGCCAGGTGCTGTGGAAACACTGGACTTGTGAGTACGCCACAACTGTATCGGAGTCTGCTGGCCAAAAACCCTGAGGATCGGTGATGTAGTCAGTCTGTGTGGAGATGAAAGCAATCGTGGCAAGTGGCTGATAGGGATGGCAGTGCACCTGTTCAATGGTCGTGATGGAGTCGTGCGTTCAATGAAATCCCGCACAGAGAAATCTTTCTTTGAGAGACCCGTCCAGCCCATCTGCCACTAAAGCTATCGTGCAACAGTCCCACAAGAACTCAACAGTCATCAGATCTGAACCCGGACGCACCACCTTCTCGACCGAGATGAGATGCGCGCCTAAATTGCTGGTTGACCGCGGTTCCAGGATGCTATATGCGAGATGAGGAGAGGTAGGAATTTAATTTACGCTCATGGAAATTAATTTAGCAGAGAACTTTTATTATAGCAATACCAAGTGTCTTTTCTCGGGTTATCGTTTGATATTGTGATTAAGTGTTCTAAACGACATCAGTTCTCTTGCAGAAATCACGTGGGAGAGGGTGTCGGGACTGGACAAAGGACCTCGTTTACGTTTAAGAGCGTGACATTCCAGTGATTGTCTTGTCAAGAACCTTTTGATTTTTTTTATTTTAACAATGCGTGATGAGTGGTCAAGAGAAAATGTGTGTAGGCATTGGTTCATTTTGTCACATGTTATCTTATAAACATTTTCAGCGAGAGAGGTTTTCTATATTTGAGGCGTGGTAGATAATTATAAGGGTGCTGGATTGCTTGGCTATGCCATAATTGTGAGAGATTACGTGCGGTTGTGATTCTCAAGGAATGAAATCTAGAAACTCTGGGTCTGTCCTATGTTCCCACAATTAAATGACTAAGAAATAAAATAGTCATGCCCTGAAAGCTTGAGAAAATTCAAGTTTTTTTTTTTGGGGGGGGGGGGGGAAGAGGGGTTGGGGTAATCAGAAAATGTAAAAGAGGCTTTTTTGGACATTGCTGTGAAGACGTGGATGTCATTCTATTGGCAAAACAAATCTTAAACCTCCCTCTATCCCTCCCCCATCATCAACATCGGAGTTTAGCTTCGGCAAACGTGGATGACATGGATGAGTAAAACAAACCAACATTGTGTGTGGTTGGGAGGGGAGGGGTATATTTGTGAGATTTGCATATTTCAGTTATTATCTCATAGAAGCAGAGAAGACAAACGTTATTTCTCAGTGGCCTGCCCTGCCTACAAGTCTACTAAGGCAGAAGGTTATCAACCCAAATAAGGCGTTTACCAACCTCCTTGCTTCAAGGCTACATGACGTCAGGGACTGTCTTATTTTACTGGACTTGATTCTCACTTTGTCTCCCTCAGCAGCAAAGTATGAGAGAGGATCACTTAAAGAGTAATCTGCCAACAACTTTGATTCAGAGCACCCTGTAAGAAGACGCTCTTCCGACAGCACATGAAAGCGTACAATCCAAACTAAGCCATCAGTAACTGGTGTTGTGGAGGGAAGACAAAGAGGCAAATTCTGTAGATATTCATATTGATTTTTAACAAGCTGAAACTTTCAGTAGATTTGTCCTAAGGAACTCTATCATGTTAGCAGTGCAAGCAAAGAACTGAAATGTTTTTCTAGCTCTACTGTTCGGTTGTTTTTGTTGAAACTATTGATCATGAAAGCCTTCGTGATATCAAATTACTGCGTTTTACATCACAAGGTTAGGCCCTAGGTGCCACTGGGCATTCCGGGATTGAGTTAGTGAGTGACATCACAAGGTTACTGTATTTAGAATTCTCGTTTTGATCTAATTCAAGAGAAGTTAAGTCGACATTTTCTGTAGTCAAATTAACTTCGATTAAGTTGTAACTGCAACTTCTAATGTTCCCGTGTAAAATCGAGCGTTTCTGTTACAATGTTTAGGGTTGAAGTTGTAAAGAAATTCATATTCAAGTTCAAATTATTACAAAGAATTATAGTTCATATATTTGCCTGGTATCTTTAATTGTATATTGTTCATAACTTGATAAGTTCGTATGTATTTTACCAGCAAATTTAATGTTTTGGGCATAGTTAATAGAGGGGACTGGTTATGAAGCCCGGCAAACATCAAAGGAGCAAACAAAGACGCCAAGATTTATGCTGGAAGGTCCACTACAGTGCACAATCTTTTGTTTTGCGCTCATGCACTATGCATGAATTACATAACCAACACGTTTCTATTGGTTAGTTCCTCAGTACGGAGGAAACAACTATTTTGTTTTGTGCACCGTCAAGGCCAAAAAAGCGAACAAAAACATACAACAAAGAATTTGTCGGGTTTCATAACTATTCCCCTCTATTAACTACGCTTTGGGTAACCCTTTAGAGGACTCGTATCCCATCCAGGGTGGGGTGGAGAAATACTCTTAATCACTTCATGTTACAGAAACTAGGGATATGCGCCGACCTGATGGCCTCTGTATCCTAACGCAGAAAGTGAAAAGGTGCTTTTATTTCATCTAATCAGAAGCAATCTGGCTTTCGCGCGTTTTCCCGTGCTAGGCACGTGTTGCATAATTTATGTCTTCAGTGGGTGACTTGTTGAATGATGAACGAAGATTCATAGAGCCAGCTACCATTTAATAGTTCTTTTAGGAACAGCCCCTCGTTCCTGAGATAACTTAATCGTTCCTTAAAGAATTTATTAAAACATGAGGCAAAGTGCTCACACAGAAAACTCGGTCTCGTAATGTAATTGTAAAATAGGAACACATGTGGAAGTTTGGAAGAACAGAAATGAACACGTCCAACCAATTTTTTTCCCACATCTGTTTCTCCCTAACTCCCCCAAGCTTTTTAATTGTTAAGATGTATTTTTTTTTGCCTGCGCTGGCCATTAATCAGGCTCCCGAAAATTGAGGCAGAAAAAATTTGGCGAGCTAAGCCACCCCAGATTGTCCGAGCTTTTCCTTTAATGAGCTCTTCATCCCCAGACCGCTCGCACTAGATAGACCCTGCCCGGCTCGCTCTGTTCACGTGTTTCTGTATTCGCGCTTTTCCACCAGTCGACATCGTATTAAAAGCAGGAACTGAAATAATGAAATAATGAAAGACTTTTTACAAAGGTACTCAGAGTTGTGATTTAACATCCAACACTGTAGCGCAACATTCACGGCTAGCATGAGCAGTGATAGAAATGTAGATACCCTAGGAAAGAATTTTTTTAAAAAGAAAGTGTTCTTTACAAGAGTTCAAGTAAACGAATACTATGACGCGCTGGGAAAGGGCCATTTCTGAAAAGTTTAAACGATGTAGAGGAAATCATCATTCCAATAAAGTGCGCTCTGCAAACGATTTATTTTTGAACAACGTTATTAGAAACTGTTATTAGAGATCTTTCCATTGGACGCCTGAGCTAGTCAAGCTCCTAATTATTCGAAACATAAGTTCCTTTTCCAATCATCGACAGACTTTAATAGAATGAACAAAAAGAAAGTTTTGGGAAGTTAAAAATTTCCAATTTTTCTACCCACGTAGCATTGCTGTCAGGTCGCTGGAAGTGTGGTCGCTAAATGATTGTCTAATGGATAGAGCGCTGGACTCCGTGTCGAGCGGTTCGGATTCAAGCCGTAGCTATTGTGTTCTGTTCTTGGGCGAGACACTTCACTCTCACAGTGCCTCTCTCCACCCAGGGGTTTAAATGGGCACCAGTCAATTCAATGCTGGGGGTAACCCTGCGATGGACTTGCATTCCATCTATGGTGGAGAAGTGATATTTCTAGTCGCTTCATTCTACAGAAACCGAAGATAAGCGCCAGCCTGACTGACCACTTGGCTCGTATGAAGACTTTACCCTTACTTTAAGGAACGTTACCGGTTGAATAGATTTGCCTTGTAGACCCACTAATGCAATTTTTGTCAGAGTAAGTTGCATATCAGGATTTTATTTGTGATAATTTTAAGTAGCAGAAGTTGGAGCCATGTTCAGGAACGAAGACTGTTAGAGAATAAGGGTGGTCGTTCGGACATCGCATCTTTGCACCGAATTCCTTGACCCCATATTTGTTTACATTTCTAACAAGAGTAACTCAATAACCGTGTGGTGTCTTAGAAGATTGTCGCGCAAACGCTCATGAACAAATACTAAACCTTAGCTCTCTTTAAACTGAGAACATAACCGTTTTATTACATTAGATTGGTAGAAATACGACAGCCGATTTAGCTACCAAAAGGTGGCATCCATTGAAAAAGACTACTACACTTTCGTCACTTTAAGTTAGTCAATACTTTGAACTTGAAATTACGTAAAAGTTAAACAAAACTTCCCATGGTCGAGCCATGATTGAAAAATGATCTCGTGGGTGACAACGGGTTTGTCATTGAACCAAAAGAAAGCTGGCTGCTTGAAAAAGGCTCTAAACCAAATGGAGCCTGTCCCTGGAATGCAATCCCAGGCGCTGAGTTTGATCCCAATGAGAAACTTGAGCCAGCATTACTGACTGCATAAAACGAAGATGTAATACTGTCCACCGAATGTTTTAGAAAGCTGGTAGATGGCACAGAAACATTGGTTGTTGAATTTACAGCTTGCCCTGTTCCTTGCTGTGGTGTTACGCCATCTGTTTGCCGTCTGGCGAAGTTATGAGTTACGAATGTGAACTGCGAAGCTGCAGAATTTGGCGGGGACATTCTGTAAGTACTGTTTGCTGTAGGTCCGCTAAAGAGCATCGCTGACTGACTACTGGGGGCAGTTGCCTTCTGTTCTACAAGATCTGGCATGGCTGCAAGCGCGCGCAATGGGTTGTTTGTGCTAGCATCATGGCTGAAATTCGACTTAACAGAGTGAAGTAAGTTTGGATTCACAGACACCATCGCGGTGCTGTTGTAGTTTGCATCTGAGCGCGACGAGATGAGATTATCAATGGCATAGGAAAGACTTGAGTTCAAATCACTAGAGCCGATTAGAGACTCGGCAGAGAGATCCGAGTAAGTAGTCCTGGATGGCCGTGTTTGAAGTTGGGATTCCTGTGTCATAACTGAATCTCCCATCAGTTCGTTTCCTCCAATCAGCGCCTCTGCCGAGTAATTCGAAAAACTCTGAGCATGGCCTTGGTCACTGGGTGTACTGTGAATTGACGGAGCCACGGCCATCGTTAAACTGCTTGGTTGGTTTGGATTGCTGTCAGAATTAACAGATGCGGTCGTTATGTGTGGAATGTTCGGCAGAACCACTTCACTTGAGGCAAGCAGAGACTCAGCAGAAAAGCTAAGGCTGCCAGATCCAAGCTGCGAAACTTGTTGATGCTGCTGCAAATCTGATGACGTTTGTGTTTGCTCCATGCTCTGAGGTAACCAGCTAAAGATGCAATACTGTGAGAAAGGCGTGGTATCTGGCCAGCCTAACTCATTCCTATACTAGAAACTTGTACAGTTGGTTTACCACAATCTACTCGAGTTGGCATGGTATTAGCTGGAACTGACACCTAAGTGGTAACACCCGGGATCAGAGAATTGACGTTAAAAGTCTGTATTGTCATTATCTCCGGTTGAGGTTGACAAATACTTATATTTTCTGGTGGTTCCTGAGAGCTGCAAGTGCTCGCTCTCTTTGCCATCCTGGTGTTGTCTCTCACAGTTAAGTGTGCCGTTCCACGTTTGTTTGAGGCCGAGGCTGCTTTATTTTCTGACAAAGGTTTGTTTTGGGAATTTCTGTTCGTGTTTCGAGTTCGGCTTGTATTAATCCCCGATTTTTTCTGACCCTTGTTGGCAGGCCCTCCTTTTCTCGTTTTACAACCTCCTTGGTTTTTGCTCGCATATGTCGACACCTTTGGACGAGGAGTACTGTCGTTGTTCTGACTAATTTTGGACACAGTTATACTCTGGTTTGGAGTAGCAGTCACATAGAATACCGGCAAGCTGGTGCTCTGTGTCACATAAAGGATAAGAATGCAGAGCAAGGCTTAATGAAAGTTAGAATAGAAATGCAAATGTATTCTGAATCTTCTGAATCCTGAATTTGTTTGTCTGATTTTTCTTCAGTCTTATCTGTTTTTCAAAGGTGGTTTTGATCATCATTTGCACGATGTGACATGTCTATAAAACAAACTGAAAAAAGGGCTGTAGTTATTAGGATTGGAAAAGGGAGTATCATTGCAAGGACGACAATGTCACACTGTGCCAGAGTAACCAGAAGGAAAAAAGGAAAGCAAAGCTGTAAATATAACAAAAACAATGTTGTACCACTGGGTAATCGCAAAATACATATAGTTTGAGTTTCTTTCGGAGAAAACCTGGCATCTGATGATTTGACTTCAGCGCTTTCATCTTCATGTGCTTTTGGCAGAGAACCATGAGGCTCACTTTCAACGTGGAGTTGGGTGGGCATTTGTTCAGGTTCGGTATGATTAGGTATTTCACTGGGCTGGGTATGGCTGGGATTTTGACTGGGTTGGATAGGGTTAGGTTTTTCATTGGGCTGAGTATGGCTAGGGTTATGAATGGGTTGGGTAGGGTTAGGTTTTTTACTGGGCTTGGTAGGGCTAGATTTCTGTCTAGGATAGGTAGAACAAGGCTTTTGACAGGATTGACAAGAACGTGGTTTCTGACTTGGCTGTTGTGGGTAAGGTTTTAGACTGGAAGGGGTAGCACAACATTTTTGACTGGGTTGAGTAGAACAAGGTTTCTCATTAGGCTTGGTAGAGGTACGTTTTTACCTGGGTTGCCTAGGTCTTTTACTGGGTTGAGTAGGGCTGAATTTTTTACTTTGTTGGTTAGGCCGTGGTATTTGATTGGGCTGGTCAGGGCTAGGTTTTGTACTGGGCTGGGTAAGGCTAAGTTTCAGGGTGGGATAGGTGGGGCTACATTTGGTTCTGGGCTGGGTAGGGCTAGGTTTTTGATTGTGTTGGGAAGGGTTGGTTTTTGGCTTTGCCTTGAATTTATGTCTTGGTGGGGTAGGGTTGGATTTTGGGTTGGGTTTAGGGCAGCTGAATTTCAGCTTTGGCTGGCTAGAGGTAGGTTTTGGACCGTGATGGCAAGGGCTGAGTTTGTTAAGGCTGATCTTGGATCTGGGTATAGTTGGGCTGAAGGGTTGTGATGGGGCAGGTGGGGGAGGTCAATCAGTATCTGTGATGACGAGAACGGAGCGAACATCTTGCAGGGAGGGTACGGGGGTGTGTTTTGTTCTGGTTTGGTTGAGGTAGACGTGGTTAGGCTGTGGTGAAACCACCTGACAAGAATGTCATTGCCTTTTTTGGTAAGATGGAGTTTATCAGGCCTGTACAAATTTTGATTAAATAGGGTGGATGGCAGTTCGTGGAAAAAGACAAATTCTGGAAACAATTCTTGAACCTGAAAATGAATACAAGAGTTAGTAGCAGCAACGTCTGTTTGAAGGTGATCGAATCGTGGTAAAATTGGAAATAAATGGATATGAATGAATGAAAAACGGATATGTGCAGTTGGACACTTTTGTCGCAGTAAAAATAAAATTTCAGTATGTGTGGAAGAAATAGTGGCAGGAGAATGCGGACATAAATTATTAGTGCCACAGAGGAGAGAGATGCTAGACACAGAGGAGGGGATGTTCATTACCTCGACCCTGTCAAGGATTGCTTCCACAGTGTCGCCCGCGATGCCTGCGTTTAACACTGTGGAAGCGGGAAAAATTGAGGGTAACTGGGGGCAAACCTTTCCATGTTTTTTGTGATGGAGTCCCCAATAAGTAGAATAGACTTTCCTGTGAGATTTTGCGAGATCGCCGCCATTTCTTTTGCTTTTGCTGACCTCCTTCGAGGCTCTAAGGGGGCTCCATCAGTCCACTTTGACCTGTAGTCGAGAGAAAAGAAGACGGTTTAGTCACTTTATAAGCGATCGAAACATAAGCACAAATAATTTAATGCGGGTTCAAAAAGCATAAAATTGATTTTGCTGTATCAATTCAGTGTCAATCAGTTAGAAAGCAGAGGAAGCGCTTCGTTTATGTGTGTCGGTGCACAGCGTCTCCGAGCAGTAGAGTTTAAAACAGTCTTCACATTCCTAGCTCCCGTACGAAAACTGGCTTTCTGTTAATGGGGTTCCCACTCATGTAGAACGCTTCCATTGAAACTTTCTCAAAATAAAACACCTACCTAATAGAATAGGATATTTTAAATAAGTGTTACTCACCTTGAACTCCTTGTTTTGACGAAAACAATCGTCTTCGATGTGAGTCAGCGACAGAGAAATTCCTCGTGAGACATTTCATGAGAAAACATACACAAAACAACTCGTTTGTGAATTACTAGCAAAGATATTCTTTCAACCAATGAACTGATTGAGAAGAAGACTCTTTTCTCTCAAGTTTGCCAGAAAACAACCTTAAAATTTGCAGCCGATTGCAAAATATCGCCATTTTACTTACCGAGAGAACGCAAATGCCGCATTCAAAAAAACTTTTCCCGCGCGCGGCCCCTTTTTACCGGATGTGACGTTACTTTTTGTTGGATGATCCAAACACAAAAAAGTGAGAAACCAGAAACTGCAAGGGATCGCATGCGATAAACGCTGCCAACGTAGGATCTACATGAGATCTGATCAGCCAAAAAATGTATGAAGACAAACAATAGACTGCAAGGCTGATACTACGTGAAAAACGTTTCGAGACACCAACATGACAAGAACCGATAAAGTAGGATCGCAACAGTTGACAGCTGTTTCGCCCTTCCTGGGGCTCGTCAGCACTGTGTAGCGAAGATATGTAACGCCAGCCCAACAGCCAACGCACATAAATTGCAAAATGACCCGTTCACTTTATCAAGTTCCGTACTTTGAACTCACTTGCGCCCCGAAATATGCGTCGCCACATCACGTGTTTCGGGGCGCAAGGAGACCAAGTGTCAAGATTAGTGTCTCGAAAAGCAAAAGAATAAATGTGGTTGGACAAGGCCAACCTAAACATTTAAACATTCAACCGCATGGCCAGTACCATGCTTTAAAAACGCAGCGTTTCGGATACGCTGTGGCAACGCGTATTTCGGGGCGCAAGTGAGTTCAAAGTACGGAACTTGATATAGTGAACGGGTCATTTTGCAATTTATGAGGGTCCACAATAGGGTTCTCAGATCCCGCTTTCCCGCCCATTTTTTCCTGTTAATCCCGCCATCCCGCCCTTCTTTACTTGGGAATCCCGATCCCGCCCACTTTTCAATAACGTTTTTCCGTTAATTATTAATTTGTTAAATAATAATTAACGGAGAAACTTTACAAAAATAAACATTACAGAAAAGATCATGAAAGGCCTATCTGTATGCAATGGGTAGCAGATAAGTAAGCAGAAATGATTGTTACGTTTCCTTCTTTAAACGTTTCACTGGTTTGGTTTGTTCTTTTTCGACGTATCAGTGAAAGAGAGAGATTGTTCACTCCCGTATTCCTAGTCCTGGTTTTTTGGAAGACAATAAGCTGAGTATTTGAAGATGTGTGTTAGTTCGTGCGTCTGACATTCGATAGGGTGCTAGCTCAATGGGCCCTAATCCTGTTCTTATGTATCGTGTTTTTTATTTAGACAGGAAGATTTGGCCCGTATTATCTCCATCCATCGAGTTGTACAAACATGCACCGTCAAATTGTCGAAAAAAAAAAAGAAAGAAATGTTAACTGAGTATTTTTGCAGAACATTAGCCTGCTATTGAACCAAACAGCACGGCGGAATGTAGACACTCTCTCTAGCAGGAAGTTCGTTTCCCTGTCATATTCCGAAAAGAAATCGTGCAGAGAATTTCATCTTGTAAAATAAATTATTGCGTAAACAGTCGCCACAAAAAAATTCCCACTCCCGCCTGATGGTCTGTCCCTAAGCCCATGTCGGGAGGAAGAGAGACCCTGGGAATGAGCTAAGGCTGGTTTTGACGTAGCAAGTCTCACGTGCCGTCCTCTTTTTGCTCTTTGAGGAAAGCATACCCGTTGACACTAACTTTACGTGCGATTCAAACGAAAGGTATTTTAAATAATATGCATCTGTTTATACATAAACGTTTATTATTAACCACTTCTGTTAACGAGACCACTTCAGAACATAACAGTCACAGCATAAAGCAGAGGGCATGAAGGTCATGCCTGATCAGACCAGACACACCGGGAATACATCACAGTACCTACCAGGGTCTACAAGGTCTAAAACAGTCAAATGCAGCCAAGGTTTAAAAAATAAACACTCCTGACAGTTTCTTTTAAAGCTTTGAGCGTCTTCACTTTCCTTGAAACCGGTTCTCGGAACTTTTGTTTCCGAAGGAAGGCATTCCCGCTTGCACCCTTTTCATAATAAATGGCGACGCAATTTATATTGTCGCATACTTCGTTTCCCGGTTCGTTCGGTAAACTACCGTCACCGCTATCCGGCGTGGCCATACTGGCCACAACAAACCCCTTAGCGCTCGTAAAAAGGTCGAAAGACGTCAAAGACTAAAAAACCTAGAAAAGATCAGGACTGAGAACACTGAGGTCAAGAATACAGACGCAAATGTCGGAAATGGACAAATGACATTTATGTCAGAGGCCAACACAAAAGATCACAATAGGACTCAAAGACCTCATACGGTCTGATACTAACGTAGGGTAAGCGATAATGGATACGTTTGACAGGACCTGACTGGGTACAGAGCCGTTGCTATTCATTACTTGAAACTTGACACAGCTATACGCACAGAAGGTTTACTTCCGCCAGCTTGCGGTTTTTGCGCTGGTCAACTTATGATGAAGTCACGATGGAATTGAAATCCCACATCCCGCTCTGTTTCCCTTGACAATCTCGCATCCCAACTCTATAAAAACACGAAATCCCGCTCCCACACACAACTGAAATTCCCGCTTCCCGCCCCTGTTTTCAGCTTAAATCCCGAATATCACCGTGAAAAAAGCCAAATCTCGCATCCCGCCAAACCTATTGGGAACCCTCATTTATGTGCGTTGGCTGTTGGGCTGGCGTTACATATCTTCGCTACACAGTGCTGACGAGCCCCAAGAAGGGCGAAACAGCTGTCCACTGTTGCAATCCTACTTTATCGGTTCTTGCCATGTTGGTGTCTCGAAACGTTTTTCACGTAGTATCAGCCTTGTCTACAAAAAAAGTGCCAGGCGTCGCAGAGTTTTCTCCCCCGCCCCTGGGGTTGACCAATCATGGTCGGTAGTTTGGGGTAGCGTGACATTTTGTAAAATGAAACCTTCTATTCCGCTTGAGTGCTTCAGATCTCGTGATCTGTTGAGACGACACACTAAGGAAAATGATTTTCGTTCTATGTAGGAATACATCTCCTGTTCATGGACACAGTTATACGTCGAAGTGACTGATTCTGGCTATAAGAGAAGCTCTAACGTTTCAGGTAAGCAGGATGAGTGAAATGACATAATCAAACGTCAGCACATTTAAGGGACGAGCAAAATTCGGCAGCGCTAACAAGCAACAGACACGAGAAACCTTACTCATTCCACAGTTGTTTAATTGTTTAGTAGATTTAAATTCAAAATCCAATAATTTGTGAGCTGACTATCATTCATAACGAGTAGTCAAGTCTCAAGATAATATACGAGACACGTACGCATTTGAAGAACTTAATTAAAGCGGAAGTCATGGGATGTGAAACCTGTTTCTGCGTTTCGCAAACATTGATCAGGAATGACTCAGTTATCCTAAAGAAACTCATCAGCGTTTGTCAGGGAACAATTTCATCTCTAGGAGTAGAACAAGTAGTTTAATTACCAGCGAACTTAAGCGAAATCTAGTCTGTGTGATTAGTAGTTTATATTTGGCTGTGGTTGCCTGCATATGTATGGATCTAAAACAACAAAGCTGGAAAGCTTTTGCTTCCTTCCTTTTCTCAATTTATTGTAGACACCAATCTGTCGAACACTTGATTTAATACAGTGCATGTTTGTTAACTGGCCAATAAAATAATCCTTTTTTTTTATCCTGTACACCGTGACTTTCTTTATATTCAAAAGAGTCGTAATCCCTGTTTGCAAAACAAATGTTGAATCTTTTGAATTTTTAGAATTCGGTTTTCATTTGCGCTTCTGCATTGAGTATTCTTATCTCGTTGTTTTATTTACTAGTAAGATGAAATTCATAATGGTTTCTAGCACATCAATGTTGACTCGTAAACACCGAACGACTGCTTTCTCCTTTGTGAAAGTAAGAATCTAGATTAAAATGTTAGCAGATGCAATTTGCACGTAAGGATCGAATTAAATATTCTCCTGCGTAAAAGCGATAAAGCCAATACGAAAAAGCAAATCTTCCTTATTTTTGATCTCTTATTGCTGCTTTCTTCGCAGCAACATTTTCAATTTTGACCGAGACCAAATGTGTTATATGTTACTTGAGTTTTAGAACCAACTTGTTTATTTCTACAATTGTAAACTCCTTGGTGACTGACCGACAATGCGTCATTTTCAACAGGACTGATAAAAACAGCTGCACGACTACAGAACTTCTATGCAAGGTAAGAACTCTGCCAACATTTCTACAACTAAAAACAATTCAAGGGAAGTTTTCAATCTGTTGCTAGTGTGGAGTAAAGGTAGTAGGCATTACGTGTACATGTGTTGGAGAGGCACGAGCGATGCTTTGTTGCCGAGGACTCATAATTTTTCTCTTTCCTGGTGTTTTTTTCCTACTCCTTCCTCACCTATGGTTTATTAATTTGGGGTAATACTTATAGTACTACTCTTAAACCCTTAAGAGTCCCTGTCCATAAAAATGGAAAATAACTCGGCAACGGTCGAGAATTCGATTTCGCTCATATTTTCATGGTAGATAGGCTAGGGCATGAAAAAAACTACTGGATAGTTTTTTTGGCAAAATATCCTTTTATTTCAAAGAAATATGCAAATTACCAACTTCCGTTAAAATCGTCATTTGACGCACCATTTTATTAAACAAGTTCGAGAGCCTCGCATGCAAAACCACATCATTCTTCCGTCTTAAAAACACTCAAACATTTTTGTGCAATGTTTAAATGTGTACTGGGTTGATTTTAGGGAATGTTGCGTTGTCTTTTTGGGTGCAAAATAATTAAATTTCGAAGACATGTATTTCATTCAGTTAAAAGTACTTCGTAAAAATAATTAATTTTCACTATGTGCGAAACCTTCAAATGGATTAAGCTTCTGGTGGTTGAATAGCCGAAGGATGGTCTACAGATTCCTGTAAAAATTTCTTTGGGCAAATGATTGTGAGCGACGCGAGAGCTTTTCAAAGTACGTTTAAAATGCAAAATATTTGACCATCCGTCGTTTAATTTCAATTTACGGGTTAGACATATATTTTAGCATGCGCCACATGACTTGACCTATGTTAAGTTGAAATAGACACAGAGCTGATAATTTCGAAATGTTCTAACCTCATTAGCTATAAAAGGCAGGTCCAAAGCCGATTTGACGTGTTTCTCTCACCGTTCGTCGCACGTAAAGCAGAAGTTTGCTTTTGTTTACATAACGTCCGATGTACACCGCCAACTGTCAACTTATTTAATGGTCGAATACCATGAATCTGTGACCCTCTTTCGACACATACGACCATCACTGCATCTAAGTAAAAAACGGCTAAGTCATTTGTAGATAGTTGCTTGCTTTGCACTACACCAAAATATTACGTTTAATCATCATATAGTTTGAATCCTCGCTTGCAGCGGTTCCTTGTTCGTCACGCAATGCTGTCATCCCATTTTAGGGGGTAGGGGTAGGACAATTTCTATCCTAATACTAATCCTAAGGCTCCGTAAGGCTTGGAACCACTGGGAGCACACAATCGTGTTGAGTAAGAAGAGATTAAATTAAGAAATGAAAAGAATGAATAGTTTACCATTGCCCCTGTAGTTATCTTTTACTCGACCACCGCTACCTATATGCCCTGCGAAATACTGTAACGCTAGACTCATACCTAGGTCTTTTCGCGCTGTGCAATTATTTTTGGTTTACATGTAATACAGTGGACTACCCTCGGGGAAATGGGTGGTGACCGCTTAATGGGGCTAGCCGTTTAAATAGAGTTTGGTGTACCTTAAATATTTAATTTTTCACTATCGGGTTATAAATTTCTTGGTGAACAAGGAGTCAATTCAAGACAATCATGATAGACGTGTGTTTGAATTATCACTCGTCATGCACCTTCAATTTCAGACTCTTATCTGCCATCGCCCTTTCCAAAATAAAGTTTTTGAATTTTAGGTGGCCGCTTAATAGGGGTAAAGACAATAATGAAACCCTTATCGGAACAACGAAATGGTGGCCGCGGAGGTAACCGGTCAATAGGTGTTTTATTTACAATATTTTACGGACAATAAGTTTGGACTGTATTGACAACAGTCCTCTATTTTCTGTTACAAACATACCAATGCCTCCACTGAGCAAGCAAAATACGCCAAATAAAATAGCATGGCCAGGGCTATTTACTCGCGTAATTACTAATTAAATTTAGTCTGTTTTTTTTTTTTTTTTTTCACGAATTAGACTCGTTGTGATTTCCTATTTTTATTTCAGCTAGTTCTTGCTTCATTGATCTATAATTTGTTTATGACGATTTTTTTAAAATTCTAGTGAGTACAGCCACTAGCTTTGTCAGCTGTTGTCAGAAACATCAGAACGTACAGCAAACGTGATTTGGACCGAGGCCACGTACACTATAGAATACGATTATTTAAATATACACATACTATTACATATATGAATAAACTGATGAACAATGACTAAATTGTTTCACTTATCCTGAGAGTGCTCTATACAAAATAGATCAAAATGTGCAGCACATGCCGTGACAGCATTGCGTGACGAACAAATAACCGCTGTAAGATTGTGCTGCGCCGACACCCTTATCAGCAATGGTCGGCGATGCGATCGATCAAACGTAATATTTTGGCGCAGTGCAAAGCAAGCAGCTATCTACAAATGACTCAGCCGTTTTTGACTTAGATGCAGTGATGTTCATATGCGCAGAAAGATGGTCACAGATTCATGGTATTCGACCAATAATAGGTTGACCGTAAGCGATGTACATCGGATTTTTAACCGTGTGTAAACAAAAGCAAACTTCTGCTTTGTGAACGACAAATGGTGAGAGATCGACTAGAAACACGTCAAATCGGCTTTGGACCTGCCTTTTACCACAAATAAGGTTAGAACATTATCGAAATTATCAGCTCTGTGTCTATTTCAACTTATTATAGGTCAAGTCATGTGGCGCATGCTAAAATATATGTCTAACCCGTAAATTGAAATTTTACGACGGATGGTCAAATATTTGCGTTTTTAACGTACTTTGAAAAGCTCTTGCGTCGCTCACAATCATTTGCCCAAAGAAATTTTTACAGGAATCTGTAGACCATCCTTCTGCGAATCAACCACCAGAAGCTTAATCTATTTGAAGGTTTCGCACATGGTGAAAATTAATTATATTCACGAAGTACTTTTAAGTAAATGAAATACATGTCTTCGAAATTTAACTATTTTGCACCCAAAAAGACAACGTAACATTCCCTAAAATCAACCCAGTACACATGTAAACACTGCACAAAAATATTTGAGTGTTTTAAAGACGGAAGAATGATCTGGTTTTGCATGCGAGGCTCTCAAACTTGTTTAATAAAATGGTGCGTCAAATGACGATTTTAACGGAAGTTGGTAATTTGCATATTTCTTTGAAATAAAAGGATATTTTGCCAAAAAAACTATCCAGTAGTTTTTTTCATGCCTTAGCCTATCTACCATAAGAATATGAGCGAAATCGAATTTTCGACCCTTGCCGCGAAATTAAGAATTTGTCTGATTCTTACAGGCAGGCACTCTTAATAACTCTTCAAAAGAGAGCTATACGTATTGTAAGTTTTTGAAAACCAGATGAACACTCTGAGTCGCTTTTTAAGGAATTAGAGATCCTTAAATTAACTGATCTTGTTACCCTTCACAATGCACTCCTCATGTATCACTATTACTATAATCTTCTTCCATCTTCCTTTGAAAATTTCTTTCAAACAGTAGCATCTGTACACTCATACAATACTAGGCTCGCTTCTAAATCAACCTGTTACATCAATACCATCAAAACAAACTATGGTAAATTCAACAATCGCTTTGCAGCTGTAAAAGTTTGGAATCACCTTGACGAAAGCATCAAACACCTCCCCCTTAAAACGTTTAAAAACAAAGTCAAGCTAAACATCTTACAGTCTTACTGTTCATGAGTTTTCAACTGGTATTTGTTTCTTTATTTTATTTATTTATTTATTTTTATTTATCTATTTATTTATTTATTTATTTATTTCTTCTTTTCGTCTCTTTTTTATTGACTAATTAATTGCTTTCACCAAGCTTTAGTGCCAACCTACCTCCTGTACTTAAACATTACTTAGCTTTACTCAGCTCGATTAGCTTTAAACATTACCTCTTTTTTGTATTAATATATTATATTGTAAAGTTTCACTTTTTTTTTCTATTTGGTAATAAAGCTTGTTGTTGTTGTTGTTTCCACGTAACCACTCATTCTATGAAGATTTCTAAGTTTTAAAATTTGATTTAAAAGGTGTCAACAAATTGATCCACTTTCTAACCCGCCGCATGGATTTCCAAATTTTTTAGGGTTGGCCAATCGTGTTTGGTAGTTTGGGGTGGCGTGACATTTTGTAAAATGAAACCTTCCATTCCGCTTGAGTGCTTCTGATCTCGTGATCATTGCAGACTTTGATCTGTTCAGACAACACCCTGTCTGCTGAAGGAGCGGTTTTCTATTTTATCGGTGGATAAAATGGACATGAACTGATCTAGAAGGGACTTCAGGTCAGGAAAAGAACATTTGCTACTGAAAATAATTCACCGTTAGGCCAGACACAACGACAGTGGGATTCTAATAAAAGTTACTAAGTAAATGTTCGTTCTATATAGCTATGTAGGAATCTCCTGTTCATGGCCAGCGTGATACGTCTAAGTGACTGATTCTGGCGACAAGAGAAGCTTTAACGTTTCCGGTAAGCAGGATGAGTGAAATATAATTGTGATACGTAAACACATTTGAGGGACGAGCAAAATTCGGTAGCGCTAACAAGCAACAGACACGGGAAAAACCTTACTCATTTCCACGGTTGTTTAATTGTTGAGAAGATTTTAATTCAATATCCAATAATTTGTGAGCTAATAATTATTCATAACGAGCAGTTTAGTTCCAAGATTGTATACAATGAAACACGTACTCATTCGAAGAACTGAAAGCGGAAGTCGTGGAAGTTTCGCAAACATTGATCATGAATGACTCAGTTATCCTAAACAAACTCATCAACATTTGTCAGGGACTCAATTTCATCGCTTGGGATAGAACCAGTAGTTTAATCACCAGCGAACTTTAGCGAAATCAAATCAACCTAAACTCGTGATTATATTTGCATTTTTACCGGTAAACCTAAAAGTTTACCTTACAACAAAAGATGAGGGCCATATAAACTTTCAGATATTCTGTTCCTAGATTAATTACAGATTGAGACATATAGATGATCGGCTGCTGTGATTTATAATCGGTTCTTTATTAGTCGTAGTTTATGGTACAACTTCCTTAAACCGGGGAGTATTTACAATTCATCAGTGATCAGTATTTATTAGCGAGCAGTAAGTTTAGCATTATTTTTCTTGGTAGTAATCATTATTGCTGTCTTTTTTCCTGGCTCAGGTTGTAAAGTTTTCTCTTTACGCAACTGCGATAAACTCAGTGCGAAAAAGCAAATCTTTCTTACTGGTTAGCTTATACGTTCACTGTTTTCAATTTAGACTAAAAGCAAATGTAATCAAATGTTACGTCAGATTCGAGCCATTCTGTTTGTTTCTACAGTCGTGTAAACTCCTTAGTGACTGACTGACACTGGCTCGTTTTAAAAAACAACTGCACGACCATAGAACCTTAAGGTAAGTAAATTTTAAAAAAATTCTGATATGTGCATTCTAGTCTGTGTAATTTAAAGGTTATATTTAGCAGTGTTTTTCTGCATATGTATTACCGGGGTCTAAAACTTGCTTGCTTCCTTGCTTTACTCAATTTGTCGAATACTTCATTTACTGCAGCGTATGATTGTTAACTGGTGAATACAAAATCCTGTTTTTTTGTTATTCTGTACTCTGTGACTTTCTTTATGTTCAAAAGAGTTCTAAAGCTGTTTCAGTGCGGAGCCAAAGGAGACTATACAAAAACAAAAGTTTCACTAGCGCGGAAAGCTTCAACGTTGACTATATAAACAGGCAAGCAGTTTTCACGCGCATTTGAAAGAGTAACTTGCAAAATGCGATAGAAAGAGTTTGTAACGAATTTCCAGACATCATTACACAACGAAATTGTATCAGGACGGAGAAGAAAATTAGCTCGCGTTTTTCTAGATATTTACCGGTCATGTATCAGTAATGATCAGGCTTAACCAGTCGCTATTCACTTAAGCCTTACATTCTTATCATGGCTGTTTGCAAAACAACTGTTGAATCTTTGGGTTTGTCTTAAACCCATCTTCATAATAAAGAGGGTCGGAAAGGTGGCTATCGCGCACGGTTCACGAGAATTAAAATCTAAAATTCACGGTTCTCTGGAATCAAAATGGACTTGTCACGAATTACGCACAATTCAGCGTTTGATTTTACTTTTCACCCATATAGTAGACCATAGTACTACAAAACTGACGTGTCGACCATCATGAATTATTGCATACACATGAAATAATTGTTTTCCACACTCTAAAAGACTAAATTTACAATAATTCACAACTGAATGCCGTAGTCTACACAAACAGAACTGGTCACACTTCATTACTTGCAATTCTTTAGAGTAGTGCGTATGTACAAAAGAACCTCGATACAATGAAACCTCGTCATAGCGAACATTTTTTGCCAGTCCCTTGGCTCTTCGTTATATGGAGGTTCCACTGTAATCAGACATGCACTTGAATGGTTCTCTTTCTTTAGTCTCTGAAAATTTCTGCAAGTGTTGAAGAGTTTCTGACAAACTTCGTTATAAAGGAAATTTCTCAATTCAAGTTATTTTTACAGAATAATTAGACTTTTTCAGCATTTAAAACGATCATTTTCAGTCCGTTGTAGTATCAATTTGCATCAATTTTGTTTCTTTTCTTAAGCTGGATTGACACTGCACGTTACTAATTTTATGATGTAATACTTCCCATTTGCAGTGTTCGTGATACAGATTGCCAGCAAGCAATTAGATATCCTGGGTATCAAGAACTGAGAAATCTTTGACCATTTTCTTAAATTAAGGTAGGCAGCATTCTCTTGTTACATAAATAAAATCAGTAACTTACAGTAAGTAATTTCCCATAGTTTTGTTCTTTATTTAATAAGCCTATAGCTCCTTTTGTTCAAACCAAGATGAGATCAGTTCGGTGATATAAACCACAACAACACTGACAGGCAAAGACAATTTCGTCAAAACTAGTTACGACATCATTAAGTTGAGAGAAACCAGCAGCGACTAATCTATACAATCCATGCAATAACATAAATAAACTTTTTTCGAAGGTTTATCTGTTTGCCAGTCAATGGCTTCTGCTCCTGCACCGTCACTTGCATCCACTAAGAAGACGACCAACTATGCTCGGTTGTGTCGTCTTCTGGTGGATGTTGGATCCCAGGCCTTGAGGGACACATTTGATAGGATTCATCCTCCGGCTGGACTGCATCTTGTATTGGCGCCCGGTACCCCAGAACATGGCACGCTACAGTCGCTTAGAAAGAAACGAATCCTCAATGCTACTCAATGGGGGGAGTTGTACCCTACTATTCCTACATCTGTTACATCAGCAAGGTTTGATATCACGTTATTAATGGTGCTGCTGAGGAATATCTGTCATTTGACTCCGCCCGTCACTGGCTGGGACAATATTCCTTCTGCTACAGACACGAGTACTGAAGCCAACATAGCCAGGGTGAAGTACTTCCGAAATACTGTGTACGGCCATGCTAGCCAAGCTTCTGTAGACGATGCAACATTCAACAGTAAGTGGCCGGATATCAGCAACGCACTTATGGCACTGGGAGGAGCGAGTTATGGAGCCGCTATTAATAAGCTCAAGAATGAGTGCATGGATCCTGACACTGAGGAGCACTACAGAGAGCTGCTGAAGGAATGGAAGAGAGATGAAGACAGCATCAAAGAAAAACTGGAAGAGATGGAAGGTATGTAAGAGTTAATTAGCCTAAATTCTGAAAGAAAATCAGAACAAAAAAATGTTTCGACAGCTCTATGTTACAATTAGTGGGAAGAATAATTTGTATCCTGAACTGTGGAGAGGTGAGGCATGAGCCTGGCCAGTTGCCTAGTAAGCAAACCTTAGCTCATGGTTTTTCATAGTTAACCTTACTTTAATAGACTATGGCTGCCATGCTGGCTGACAACTTAAACAACCATGGAAACCGGGCCTGCATGGCTCCAGCATGCAGTGGGCCTAGAGCCTAGTCCTAACGGTACAATGCTACATTCCCCCCCCCCCCCCCTGCTTACAGCTAGTCCTATGGGGTGGCATACAGATACGAAAACACAACGCAAAAGCATGCAACGTCCAGAGTCCTTCCTAGCTTGGCAACTGTTGGCTAACTTCAGCACTAAAGCTGAAAGTCCGAGTGCTTTTTCTTTAAATATGCCTCTGTGTCTTTGGTGTCTCTCACTCTTTCTTAGTTCCCCTTCTTGCAACCTGCCGGCGATACAGCATCTGCGGGGATGGACTCACTGGCTGCCATGTTTGTTGTAGTTCCGTCAGTCTGCTCTGAACCAGATGACGTGTCTTCTTTGCTGCTTTGCAGTGCTTCACTGACAGGCTCCATTGGCCATTCTGAACTGAGACACTTTTTGCTTCTTCCACCGATTTGAATTGGAGTTTCCTAAAGTGAGCCGTGGTCCTCATGACAGAGCTGCCATTGGGTCTTTTGGCTACCATCCTGGTGCTCTTCCTGTACCGCACCCTTAATGGTTCTGCCTCATACGGTGTGGCCTTGCTGATTGCCGCTCTTCAGACTAGCACAGAGTCTCTTACCTGTATGTCAGAAGTTTTGGCATACTTCTTGTTGTCTTCTATAGCTCTTCATTAGCATTTTCTTCTCAAAATCTCCCTGGTACAGTTCATCAAAGTCATGTCCACAAGGGGTTACTCCAGAGGGAAACTTGTGACTGGGGTACATCAGATCTGCCGAAGCAATCTTGGTGGTGCAATGTGGAGTACCTCTGTAGGCACGAAGAAGTCTGTATACTTCTGCTTAAAATTCGACACCGTCAACTTGCTTTCTTTGTAGAGCTTCTTCAGTATTCTTATGAACTGCTTGGCCTCTGCATTGGCTTGTGGATTCAGCGTCACCTTTCGCTCATGGCGAAAGCCCAAATACTCGCATAAGTCGCTGAAGTCCTTGCCATTGAAGGGGCCTATCTGTTGTTGCTTACCGACACTGGTATGCCCAGCGAGGCGAAGGTTTAATCCACCTTTGCAATCACTGCCATGGCACTCGTAGAGGTGACAAATTCTACTACTGCTCATCTAGACTGCTAACACATTTAAACCAGCAGATACTCTCCAGTATGACTGAGACTCCAGAAGTCCACAGCAACATCTTTCCAGGGGTCACTGGGCATGGATGTCATGCGCAACGGGTCTCGCTCCTGTGACTCAGTCACTGCTTGGTATTTCGTACTTCGAGTGCTTGGGATGGACTGGGCACAACTGCTACAAGTCACGTGATATTGTTTTTTCTTTCCCGCCATCTTGGTAGTGAGCTTTGTAAAATGTAAGCTAAACATTTGCAGGATTTGCCATGTTGAGCGCTACAAAGGACAACGATGAAAGCTGAACGCTATTTTATGTTGATATTTATTCGTACTGATCAGTTTTGTAAAGTATTCTCTAGCTAAGGCTTCCTTTATTTCCAAAAGGTGTGTATGGGTGTGTTTTCTCTAGCAGCTCGTGCCAGGTGACTACTTCAGGTACTGATGACTTCACAATAGCCATGATATCCTTCTGAAACTCTTTCACGGTCTCTCTTAGCTCAAATTCTGCTTGTTTCTTGCTGGCCTGGCTCTCTTGCGCAGCCAGTGGCTCTGGATGACGTGAGTAGTAATCTGCTTCATTGTTCTCCGATCCCTCCTTCTCTCCAGTTACATAGTTAAGGCAGACCCCCATGCTCTCTATAGGGAGTGGTGCAGTTTTTCTGTAACATGAGAGGAGCGGTACCAACAGTTTGTGGTCATGTCAACCTCGAAGGTGTCGGCAATGCAAGAAAGGTATATGAGATTGGTAAAGGTGCCCCACTCCACAGTCTTGGCATCTTTCTCTAGCTGTGAGTATCTGCTTTCAGTGTCTGTAAATGCTCGTGAGCGATGAGTGACTGGTCACCATTGCTTGGCCTACGAATCGTATTGCTTCATGGTGGCTGCCATTCTACCTGTACCGTTACCGGTACCGGTACCTGTACCTGTACCATTCTACCGGTATCGGTCTTCAGCTTTGTCCTTTTTCTTTCTCTTTGCCATCACCGTGTCATCCATTAGCATTTTCTGGACCCGTTCAAATTACTTTTGACGCTCTGGTGTGCACTGGAACTTGATATTATCCTTGAGCAGCTCCATGAAGTCGGTGTTTGCTCCAGCCATGAATAGGAAGGGGCTTACCTTCGCCGCTGATTGTGTGGGTCCTGCTGCCTTTAAGGCTACCACCTTTTCTGGGTCTACCGATATGCTTTCGCTTTAAAGCACTTTTTCAAAGAACTTCAAAGCTCGGAGGTTACGCCTGCTCTTCCTCAAGCTACGCATACGTCCTTGCTTGTGCCATAGCTGCAATACATGTTTGAGTGTCTCATCATGTTCCTCGGGCCTAGCGCCAAACACGAGGATGTCATCGTAAACGCTGACGGCATTTGGCTCTTGCACTACGATCTTACAAACCTCCTCGTTAAAGATCTCCGTGTCTGGTTCTCTTTATGTACTTGTTGGCATCTGTCATGTCCAGGCTCGCCCTGACCTTTTCTCCGTCTTTCTTTGGGGTGACGACAGCGTTGCTGCACTACTCCGTTGGTTCATTCCCTACATCTTCAATGATATCCATTTCCTCTCATTTGTCGGGAATCCCATCAAATTTGTCTTTTAGCTGTAGAGATATTCTTCTGTTCCTACACAGCACCTTTTGCGTCTGGATTCACGTGTAGTTGCATCCTTATACTCTTCAACTTGGTCAACTTTCGCTCGCTGACTTTCCCCCATGACTGGCAGTGGCGTGCTCGAGGTCAAGTCCAGGTAGTACTCTACGAAACCCATCTGTTCTGCAGCCCCACGGCTTAGTAGTTCAGTGTCACCTTGACCTTTAACTGCATACACAGGTTCTGCGTTCTCTTCCTCTCCTCGGGAGAGTGTTGCTGTAAATGTTCCTTAAGCAGGCGTAGCGACCATCCCTTCTCTTCTCTTGAGTAGCTTCTAATTGTGATGCTAGTGCGCTACAGGGAAAAGCTTGCTTGAAGCTTCCCATTGTGCTTTTCGATAACCACTGTGAGGTCAGCCTGCATGTCCAGGTATTGGCTGATGGGAATGCCACTGATGTGAACAGCAACTGTTGGATTCTGTGATTTTCCTTCTTCAACTGGTACAGATACACATCTTCTAACCACTCCTCTTCTTGAGAAACCCCGTGTGCTTGGCTCCTGCTCAAGCTCCACTGCGTTGGCTCACTTGCTTTTCACGTCGTTGGCGGCACTGTTGCTCACTCGGTCCACGTCCACACTTAAGTTATCTCCTGTAGCTGTAAGTTGTCTCCTGTAGCTGAGCATGAATTCTTGTTGACATGTGCCTCATTTCCGCACTTGGTGCACTGTTTGGAGCAGCTTCTGTAACTCTTCTCTGCCGACTTATAGCAGTCAGCTGAGCTTGTCGTCATTAGTGACTGCCATCCATCGAGTGGTTCATACAAAACGATCTTTCTTTTTGCATTGCCCTGGTTCACCACTCAAACTCAAGGCTCCTTTGCTTGCTCGTACGCTTGACAGAATTCCAGACTTTCCCTTCTGGCTGCTTGTGGGTTTGGCGGGCATTTTTCTTTTTATCCTCGTTGCCAATATAATAGACTATGGCTGCTATGCTGGCTGAGAATTTTTAAATAACAACGGTAACCGGGCCTGTATGGCCCCAGCATGCAGTGGACCTAGAGCCCAGTCCTAACGGTACGATACTACATTTACATCAGGCAAGTTTGATCAAGACATAGTTTGTATTTTGGCGATGTTAAGCCAAATTATAACCTTGAAGAGACCAAACAAACTTGCTCCCTGAAGTGTGTCACTGAAAAGGGTACGATTACGCATTGTGACCACACCCACATTTGGCCAAGAATCTGGCGATATCAGATCAGTAACTTGATATTGCAGGATATCATAACAGAAGTTGCAGACAAGGCTTCTGATTGGCTAGAGGTGAAATTGGAGCACGGTAAATGCGTATAGGGCTTACCATTCTGACTGGACCCAGACCAGGCCGGAAAATGTGCATTCTTGGTAAACTAAATTTGATCAAAAGTTGATATGAGTTGCCTCATTAATTAATTTCTTGTTTTTCTTTTTTATAGAGGTACTTAAGCAGGTGAAGGAAGAAAAAGGCAGCACCAAGGATAAACTTGGACAGGTGGAAGGTATGTGTCAAACATTCTCAACCAACATACTTCAAATACTCAATCTACAACACAAATGTTTTGAAAAGTAAAAGAGAGACATTGACGAAAAAAATCAGTAAACGTTTTAGGCAAACACATTTCCGTTATAACGCCTTCCAAACTAAAATGTGGTGTTCCAATTTGATAAAATTCAGAGTAAATACTGAGAACCACTTCAAAAATGGCTACTTTTTCGGTGTAAAATAGAAACCTGTCTCGGAGAAAAGTTATTTTTACGTTGCAGGCTTGGAAGTTTCGTTGGAAATGAGTGCAAAATTGGCCTAAAGTGAAACGTAGAGCTTAGACGGAAATCTATGATTGCCATTTAATTCCAAAGACGATATTTGCAATATACTAAGAATCTTAAACTGGTGTTAAAACTCAGAGGAAAAGTTTCCCTGTTTGCAAGGAATGAAAAAATTCTTCCGAGCAATTTCCTATTCTTTATTTGAACTGAAATGTAATGTTTAAGTCACGCATAAGAAACCAAATGATTTTTTTTGAATTTCTTGTCTCGAGAGGTACCTCCATAGAAAACGATTCAAAATTTCTGATCCCCCAAACAACACAAGAGAGGATTCAAAATTTCCGATCCCCCAAAGAACACTAGAAAGGGTTCAGAATTTCTGATCTCCCAAAGAACATTAGAAAAGGTTCAGAATTTCTGATCTCCCAAAGAACACTAGAAAGGGTTCAGAATTTCTGATCCCCCAAAGAACACTAGAAAGGGTTCAGAATTTCTGATCCCCCAAAGAACTCTAGAAAGGGTTCAGAATTTCTGATCCCCCAAAGAACACAGGAGAAGATTCAGAATTTCTGATCCCCTGCAAAGCCAGTGTTACATCCAATGTAGCCACATTAAATCATAACACTGAAGACAGGGTTTAGATCTTGCTGCCTGCCTGAACAATGTCTAATCAAAATATTTTTTCTTCATAACAATAGTCAATTAGAAATTTTATACAAATATAGCATAATTCTTAACAGATTCCATACACTCAGATTATACTGAGAGAGTGATGAAGAACAATTTTCTTCACAGCAGTCTATTAATATAAGTAACTGTAAACATCACACATTGTATTACAATGATCTATGCACTACAGTAGCTGTAAGTGTAAAAAAAAATATCAAACAGTACCTAAGAGGATAGGAAAGTTCAGAATTGATCAAAACAGTAAGATTACTCAAACTGCACAACCGTAGGCATAAATGCAGACTCCACTTTCTCTGTCAGAATTTGCCCACCTTATGTGAAAGAAAAATTTCTAACAATTTCTGTTTAACATGGAAACAAGGCACCTCACTGTTATAAAACAAAAAGAGCGTTCAGGAACACTACAGTACATTACAGGGATGACAATTAAAGACTGCAATATACATGAACATTTAAATTTGCAGTTGATACATTTAAGTGGGTCAATGTACTCTACATACATGTATACAGTGTCCTCCAAAAACCTGTTGTCATATAGCAGAGGCCATGGACTTTAGCTTTGCCCAACACGTTTTTACATCTTCAATCTAACTTTTTGAGTGGGCTACCAGTTCATTCACACTTCAGTTACGCAACCACTTTAACCATGCTCAAAGGAGAAGAGTGTGGGTAAAATTGTTTTTATAAAGACCTGACAGATATGGATGCAAGTATTGTAGCTACATGTAATGCTACAAGCAATTCTATTCTTTCTTTTTTAATTTGGCATACTCATCTTGGAGATGTTTCCTGGTAGCTGGCAATAGTTTGTTGTCCTCAGTTAAAGAAGCCCTCCCAAAAACAATCATATCTTATTACTAGTTTATTACTAACTTCATGCTACTTGCAACTATCTCATTCCTGGTTGAGGGATGCAAATCTCTATTCTTTTTTCTATCCAAGAGGTTTTGTAGATAGAGGATAGCTATCTTTGACATGGCTTAAAGCTAACTAATATCTATCTATCAGATAGTTAGGAAATAGATTGACTAGCTAAAAACTAGCTTCCTGTGTAGATAGTCAACAGATACTTAGATGGCCTATCTATCCACTAACTTGTCTATCCAAAAACCACCACTAATGTAGTAAGCCAAAACCTAGGCTATCTGAAGACTAGTCCTTACATTGAACAATAAAACACTATCCTATCTAGTAAAAAGATAGCCTATCTGAAAACTACCCATCACTCATATTGCACTGTGATAACCTACCCAAAACCCAGAGATAGTAAAAAGATAGGAGCCAATCTAAAAAATTACCCATCACTCATGTACATGCAGCACTTTAATATTTACCTAACCAAAAGCTTTCTTAGTCACAGGTGGTGAAACTATAGCTAACTATTGAAAACTCTTCATTATTCATTTTATATGGATCTTTGATAACTGCTCTTCAAATCCTAAACCGAAGTGAAATCTCTGTATTTACATAGGAAAATGTATAAATAACTAATAGTTTTATTTAAACCTGCTACAGTTGTACATTAAAATTTAATACCAAAAACCAGGCACATCCAGATGCAAAAGGAGGACAAAATCTGGCTGGAAATGAGTTTCCATTATGTTGCGATTTATCACAAACCTTACTTAAATTTAACATATATCTTTCTAAAATCCTGTTTGAAACACTTCTCAGCTACTTAAATTGGAGTCTAGTAAATGTTTACATTCTTCAGTAAATTTTCATGAAATGTAAACAGATTTCATGACCGGAAAAGCACAAAATATTCTTGACATGAATTTCAAATTTCAATTACAGTAATTTCTTCATGAAAGTATTTTTTTCAATTAATTTTATCCATGAATCATGGGTTTTTCAAATTATGGCAAGACTTATGTACAAAGGTCTGGAAGTGGTTAAAAGTAATTTTCCGTAACCTAGCTGTGAATTATATCTGCTGTTCTAAATAACCTTTATTTGCATAAAGAAATGCCAAATTATAAAGGACCTTTGGAACACTGCCCAATTAAAGAGAACTTCAACCACCCTAATGAAAATAACATCAGTCTTTTGCAACTCAAGTAATAAGTGGCAAACAAATGGTCTTGATAATGTAATATGCACATCTAACATAACCTCAAGAGCACCACCATCAACCTGAAAATCAAAAAGGTGAAGGATGTTGCTTTTTGATATCTTGTGTTTTAGGTGTTGTATACTACATATGTATGCCCAGTTGATCCTAGACAAGATATACACTAGATATATAAGAAGTATATGTAAACTACATGAGAAAGCTCACATTTATTGCACTTATTGTACTTTTACATTGAATGATTTTCCCAACACGAAATTGTTCGTATATTGTTGTGTTGAATACAGTTGCTTTCATAACTCCTTTAGGAAATGAACATTTGTATTCACGAAATCAACAAGACTTAACAGTGTGTTAAAGCATCTGCATCTTGTGTAATCTTCCACGATCAATTTAACCGGCCAGAACGTTTCCAGTATTTTAAGAACCGTCACAAATTATGCAAGAAAATCAGTTTACCTTGGAAAGCTGCAGGAACCTTTCTGTAAACCTGACGAGTGTAAGAGAAACCGCCAGCTGCTGGCAAATAGTTTGATTGCCACACTGTTTTGCCGACGAAACTTCACACTTTTCCACCTTTACTGGGATTTGACTCAACTGGAACAACAACGGATATCTGTAAACAATTTGTGACTGCTTTCCAACGTAGAGCAAGGCTATATAATAACAGAGAGCTTTGTTATCGAATCCTAACAACATTGACCACGATCTTTGCCCGCCATTTTGGTGTTTCCGTCCGATCCCATAATCCTTCGGTCAATCTGATAAATGAATACTTTTGACCAGCAGATTCCCTTTCCAAAGGAGTCGGTTATTTGCGCGCAATTTCGAATCCAACATTGTCAATAGCAGCAAGAAGCATGGAATGATTTGTCCAAGTTCAAATGAGTATCTTGGTTGCTTCCGTGAAAGAAAGGCAAGTCGCAGAAAAGTAAGTATATCATAATTGTTGCTCAACATTACAGTTAGCTGCTCAATCTTTGAATCGAAATCAATGTTGTGGCTGAAGAAATTTCGTTGTTAAATTTATTTCGCGATCACTGAAACACAAGAAAAACGTTTATTCCCCTGATTTTATTAGCACCCGTAACGAAGAAATTATTCACACGCATTTCCTATGTATGAAATGCTTGCATAATAGCTTGTTAGTGTGCTTTTTGAAGAGGTAACTTAAAGTTTACACTGAATTGATTTGAAGCTACAGATCACGCTCGATACACTTCACTACAGCATTGCCTACATACTGCTCACTATTCTTTACAAAAGAATACACTCCCGATCAATTGATTAATGAAAAACAATGTTAATTCTATCGCTATTTATAAGAATATTTAGCTTCAATTGCTTCATTGCAGAGCAGAGGGAAAAAAAAAGGCAAGAATAGCGGCCCTCAATCCGAAACGAACACATTAAAGCAGAAAACGGAGGTGGCGCAGACGGCAGCTGAGTCCTGATTAAAATTCTTGTTATCTTTGATGTGGACTTCAAACAACAGCTCGTAATTCTGGAGCCTAAATTCATATCTTTTTGAATTGAAAATAAAACCTTTCACTGTCCGAAATGAAACTGCAATTTTTGTCTCGATCCTTTGGCGTGGTTTCAAATCGTTATTAATAATGACCTAGCTGTGAATATTTCATTTGTGTACTTTTCTGATGCCCTTTACTCTGTGATCCTTTTGTCTGTAAGGTGTTTAAACTTACTATCCAATCGTTACTTTTTAGCTATCAGACATCTAGTTAATTTCTTGTGAATTATAAATAGACGGCCATTTCTGTCCTGTCACCTGACAAGGGGGATCAGAAATTCTGAATCCTTTTAGGAATTATGGGTAGATGACCGTTTTGTTCTGATAAGTTATGCACTGGGGGATCAGAATGTTTTAATCCCTTTAAGTCATGTGGGATCAGAAATGCTGAAATGTTGTAGAATTATAAATCGACAGCTCTTTCTATCATGTTAGCAGATTTGGTGGGGGAGGGGGATCAGAAATTCGCAATACTTTTAGAATCATGAACAGATAGCCGTTTTTGTCCCGTGAGGTGATGGGGATCAGAAATTCTGAATGCATTTAGAATTATAAATAGATGACTGTTTTGCTCTGACGGGTTGTGGACTGGGGATCAGTTTTTTGAAACTATTAAAGTCTTGGGGGATCAGAAATTCTGAATCCTTTTAGAATCATAGATGGATGACCGTTTCAAGTTATTCTGATAAGTTGTGGGCCGGGAGATCAGAAAATCTGAATCTCTCAAAAAAGGAAAGCGCGATGGGTGCACGATCTTTTTTACATTAAATTGTACATTTTGGTGAAATTGGATGTATTGTCCCTGGCGGACTCAACTGAACACTTCTTTTTCTCCTTCCAATAAGCCAAAACCTTTCGGAAACACAAACTTTTTCGGCATCAAATACCAGTACCCTTCGGAATTTTTCCAAATTGGAATGCCACATTTTAGTTTGGAAGGCGTTTTATTCTCTTGTAACAGAACGCGACAAAACTGCAGTATCAGTTTGAAAACACTGCTTGCCCGAGTTTTCTATGAGTAAAGCTGATGTGCTGAGTTTTGCTTCCCTCGCAGAAAACCTCACAGAGACACTCGAGCAAATGGGAAATCAAGTGAAAAATGTCAGTGAAAAGTTAGACACCTTAAACGAATCAAGGCAAGATGAAGGTCAGTAGACGTTACGATATTTAAAGTTTATATTAGGAGTTTATTATAATCCATCAAATATTTTGGCTCGCGTGCAGTTGGTCCACATGCATCACCTCTCCATTTGGATCGAAAATATATAAACAAATTAACTTCTATTTGAAAAAAAAAAATAGAGAAGCTTCCGAGAAGCTTGAGAAGCTTATCTGTTCCTCGAGAAGCTTCGAGGAACAGGTAATGTCCAAGGGCACTATGATATCCGAACTTATAATCCATCAAATATTTTCGCTTGGACGTTATCTGTTCCTCAAAGCTCACAGTTTTCCTCGAGCTACACTCTCGGAAAACTGTTCACTTCCGGGAACAGATGATGTCTGCAGACAGATATCCGAGCATATTTCTGCGTTAAATGTAGGCTATTGTTTATATATTTTCACGCTAAATGGAGGCTATTGTGTTTATTATCTTTCAAATCCTTTTCGCAAGACACGCAGTTTTGAAAATTGGGGAATATCACTCGAATATTCTCCAGTTTTTGGTCACATAACACGTTTAGATCAACCGGACACGAGCGAAATTATAAGCATGTGTATTTGTCTTTGGACATTTTCCGTTCCTCAAAGCTCACAGTTTTCTTCGAGCTGCGTTCTCGGAAAACTGTTCGCTTCTCGGAACAGATAATGTCCGCAGACAAATTTGCCAGCATATTATTTTTTAGATACAGCGGTTCCATCTCAACAGTCAACAAAAAAGTCCTCTTGTAACTTAAGCATTCAAACTTAAGTAATACATTAATAAACAAATAGAAAAAATAACGGGATGACTGTTTAGAAAAAAATGTTGGTAATTATTGTATGTTCAAACTGGCAGAAATTTCATAATTTCTGAACACACTGAGGATTTTTAAAAGCACCTTGACATGCTTTTTTTAACATACCGTCACCAGACTTGGAAAGTAAATAGTGGACAGAAGTCCCACTTTTTTTAGAACAAAATTTACAGCACATGTCAGATGATGACATCATAAACGATGACTTCACATCATGCTCAGAAATTAAAACTTGTAAATTCCAACATTCTTTACTGTTTTCGAAAGATAGAAACAAGAGTAGTTGAGAACTGAAAACCGTTTGTTGATATCTTACATATTAAAGGAGATATGACCATTCAAGTTTCAAAGAATGTTCATCAATTATTCAAGAGATCAAACTATCGTTTAAAAGCGAAAACAAAAAATCCAAAACGATACGATTTTTAGGGACACTAAGTTCTCTATTTTACCAAATTTGCTACTGATCGTTTTTTTTTTCTAACTTATTCATTTCTTAACTTGGGACAACTGTTGTCACATCCCTGTTGATGAATGAACTCAAATTCCTTTTACAAAAAGAGACGTCATCGCTTCTGCATATATTGCTGCCGTTTATTCAATGAAAACTGGAGAAACCAATAGGGTTGATTTTGATCAAACAATATAGTTCGGGGGGGGGGGGGACGAAGCATATTTTAATTGCTATAAATAAAAATATATTTATCATAGTGAGAAACGGTTCTCAGTACATTATTCCACTAGTCATTAGCGTTCGAATGATGTATTTTGTTGTATGAAATTATAAACTTCATAGACCATGTGTATGTGACGTCATCAAATAAGATGTCATAATTTGAGATTTTGTCACATTTTTTTTAACTGAAATGATCAAGACAGGAATTCAAGGGTACGAGACGAGGGTACGAGAAAAACGAAGTAAAGTTAGTGTACTTAGACGTACTTATTAAGGGGCGTAAACCCCCAGTGTAGAACATCACTATTTTTCGAGCTATACTTTGAGAAAACTTTAACAGTGATAAAGATCATAAAGTTAACATCAGTGCGGACTTAATGGTTGAAGATCGATGTCAATTTTGATCCTCAGAAAAAACTAGAAACGACCTTCAACAGATGAAAAGTATGATAGGGGACATCAGTGACAAGTTAGACACTGCGATGGCACGAAGAGAGAGCGAGGATGAAGGTCAGTTCTAAATAAAAACTGATTACAGTTTTTGTACAGTAAAAGAAAAAACAGCTTATCCAACACATTTTGACGAAAGTAAAAAGAACTTAACAACTGCATCGCAAAATGGAGGCTGGGTGCCTGTGATATCCAGGAGCTTCCACTATTGGCAGCCAGCTCCTAGATGGAGACTGCTCCCATGGCTGGCAAATCCTGGCAAGCCAGCCATGAGCCCCCACGCAGAAGGGAGAGCAGGCACCCGTCACACTGTGTGAACAGTGGAAGAGAGGGAGGGAAATGGGGGGGAGGGAGGAAGCCTTGAAGATGAGGTCCCATGAACTGCCACGCAAATAACACGCTAGCGCCTGTAACGCTAAACACACTTCAGTCAAAGAGCACATGGGATCTGGCGCATGCCCATGTATGAAACGCCGCTGAGTCCAGACAACACTGGCGCTCTTTGTTGTTAACTCCGTTAAATTGCATTTAACTGCATTAAATGATTTCATGCAGCCATTATCTTATACTCAGCTTTGAGTGAGTTTTTAAACTGTTATTGAAATATTTTTTTAGGTGAAGGTCTTTAAATTAGAAATCATGACTGCACAATACCCAAATACTGAATATTTGTATACTCTGAGAGATCATAAAGGCTCATTTTCCGTCCCTCACTTACTCCGCCAGTGCTCGTTTACGCGGGCTTTCTTAACTCACTTTACTTACATGTTTCGTGACATGATGACAAGAATGTGCTGTACTAAATTGTCTAGGTAAAACATGACTCTTATGGATTGACTTGATTGTTCTTCCTCTCAAACTGATGTTCAACGTGTTATTCTCAGACAAAACGAGAGATGATTTAAAGGAGATGGCAAGGGACATACGAACCATCAGTGAAAAGTTGAAAAGTCAAATGACATCAGGAGAAGAAGGTATAAATTTAATGTTTGTGGCGATTTTATTGGGACCTGCAAAATAGGTTGTCTATGAGCAAAAGTGAAATAAGATGATAATGTAGAGAACTGGCTGGAGCGTTTTTGCTGGAATGAATCCAAAAAGTAATAATTTACACGTATATTTACTCAAGATGAGAAACCAAAATTCTTACCCATATATGCCAAGTTCTATCATTTGCTAGGGGTGATACATGCCTTCGATCTAACGCATGGGAAGAAATTATTAATTACACAAATCAACCTACGATTTGTATAATTAAACATCTGAAAAACAAAGGTAACGAAAAAAGATATGATTAAAATGAAAGTGAGTGCAAAGAGCAACCTGTCTAAGCTTAAGCTAAAACTGAAAAGTTACCCTGCACCTCAACTGATACATTAATAAACAAATGCAAAAAATGAGGGAAGACTGTTTAGAAACTACATGTAATGTTAGTAATTATTGCATGGTCAAACTGGCAGAAATTTGATGATTACCAAATGTCAATATTTGTCGAACTACAGTTTGATATGACAGTAAGAGCGAATGCATGATCATAAAGTTAACATCTGCGCACTAATGAGCAAAAGCTGATGTCGATTTTCACTTTCAGGCAAATCTATAAACGACCTTGAACAGATGAAAAGTGAGGTAGGGAACATCAGTGAGAAGTTAGACACTTTGATGGCACAAAGAGAGACCGACGATGAAGGTCAGTTCTAAATAAAAACTGATCGCAGTTTCTGCACAGTACAAAGGTCTTTAGATTGGAATTATGATTGTTTTTACCCAAATATTGTATATTTGTCTACACTGAAATATCATAAAGGCTCATTTTCTGTCCCTCACTTGCTCCGTAAGTGCTGGTTTTGGCGGACTGTCTTTACTTGCAGTTTAGTTACATGTTTCGTGATATGATGACAAGAATGGGCTGGATTAGATTGTCTTGGTGAGGTACGACTTTCTTGTTTATATGGATTGATTCAACTCAAACTGATGTTCCACGCATTATTCACAGATAAAACAAGAGATGATTTAAAGGAGATGAAAAGGGAAATACGAACCATCAGTGAAAAGTTGAAAAGTCAAATGACATCAGAAGACCAAGGTATAGATTTAATATGTTTATCGCGATTTAATTAGACCCTACGAAAAAGGCTATCTAGGAGCAAAAGTGAAATAGGTGATAATGTACAGAACTGCAAGGAGCTTTTTTGTTTGAATGAAGGAAATAGTATGTCTACTCAACATGAAAAGCCGAAATTCTTACCCATCTATGCCAGGTGCTGGGGGTGATTGATGTAATATATCAAACACGAGAGACAGTGTTTCATCAGGATATCCAAAGACCGAGAAGAGAGTTGAAACTACGACGCGCAGGGGCATAGGTGTTCGGGCAATTTTTTCCAGGGGAGGGGCGGTGAATCATTTTCCCAAAACAAATTTTCAAGTGTCCCAAATTTTTACAAAACAATCGAGCGCAAACAATTTTTAAAAGATCATTGCATGTTGTCTTTTAGAAACTTTTACTTTGCAACTCACTGACACTATCTCTTTGCAATTCATGAGATTTGGTAAAGGGAATGAGAGGAAAATATCGCATTGACAATAAAGCAAGCTACAGTAAAGACAATGCTTAAATAAAGCTTTTGTCTCGGTGATAATGTAAGACACGAAAAAATAATGGGTGTCAAAGGAGAAGGTCACTCCAAAAAAGGTATATTTTTGTCAACGCTAATAAAAGCCTTTCACTAAGCTTAGCCACTTACCGAAGTTTCAGCCCATAGAGTGCAGGTTTTCCTTATTATAAACGTCTCCAAAGAAGCCCAAAATTGGAACATCGGTGCCGCCATTTTGAACAGTATTCAGCAGCCAGGCCGCGTTTTCGTGATGTCTTTTCGTCCGAGAGATTTTGTTTAAATGGCTTCCGACGAATCTTTTAAGGTGGCTGAACAGTTTTTGATACCTGTATTTCATTCACCTTTTTCTCTAAAACTCTTGATCCTTCGGTCGTCAAAAATGGCAGCAAGTTAGTTAACAACACAAACTTTGGTTTTTAAATGGTTAAGCTGACGTATGTGCCGTTGCCATGGCAACATTAATAAATATAAACAGGCCTTTAAAATCGGTTTTGTTTATTTGCAGAAAATCTAGTCATTAGATTTTCTTTATAATTTGCATGCAACAAGCTTGTAACGATTCTCATAAGTTAACACCATTTTGCTAATAATTTAACAGAGAGATCTTTAATTATCCGTTGTTGAAGGTTCACTGGAATATCTAGAATTTCCTTTGTTAAAGTTCAATTATTTTCAATACTCCAGTTACTTATTTCCTAGAGTATTTTCGTGCCAAATTTCGTGAAATTCTAATGAATGGTTTTCGAGAAATAGGCATATTTCCGAGAGAGCAATTTTCATTCAATCGCAATTTTTTGACTTACTACGCATGCGCTGCATTTTAACTGGGTTCTTTCGGTAAGAAAGAAAAAGCTGAGAATTGCTGAGTTCTTTGCATCGTTACCTTTTCAAACATAGCTTTGTAATAAAAGACTAAAGCCATCAATACGCTGCGTTCAATTATAGAGAAAAATAGCACAGATACTGCGGGTGTTGAGTAAATAAAATGATCGCTCTATTGACGGCACGTTTGTTTTTTGCAATCCTTGTGCGCGCGCTGAATTGCATCAGCAAAAGCGCGCGCAAAACTGTGTTCGGCCACCTTAACTACCACTCTGGGTTATGGCTGCTCTTGAGCCACATTATTTTGAGGCAAACGTGCTCCAAACTCCGAAATGATAGCATTGAAGATAGTAAGCTTTTTGGAGTGACCTTCTCCTTAAGAAAATGCCGACTCACACGACGTTTGAGTGTTGAGTCTCACCTTATTGTACACTGATTACCAGTATCATATCTCTGTTTTCAGTGACATTGCAATTTCTCGAAACAAATGGAAACGTTTTAAAAACGTTTTAAAAAATTTCTCTTGTTGCCCAACAAAACTGACTTGCCCAAATTTTGGGGCAGCTGCAGCTCCCCCAGCCCCCCTGGCCCGTACGCCAATACGCAGGGGAGTACTTTTGACGAAATTCGAGGTGTTTGGACAGCCTATGAAACACTGTCTCGAGTGTTAAATAATTCCCCCAATCGAAACAAAAACTAAGAAGTAAACGGAGAAGTAAAATCGTCCAAATTTATGCTAATCAAGAACGCGTTTCCAAACCATCTTCATTGTTGGGATTTTGATGAAGTATTAATCAGTTTGAGAAGCCTTTAGATCTAACCCGTGAGAAGATTATTAATTATGCAAATCAAGAGTCGCTTTATGTATTACACATGTTTTCTATATTTCTGAAAAATAAAGGAAACGAATAAAACGTATTATTAAACTGAACGTGAGTACAAAGGGCAACTTGTTTAAGCTTAAACTAAAGTGCTGACTTTTGTTCCACCGCAGAAAATCTCAAAGAGATACTAGAGCAAATAGGACATCAACTGGAAAACGTCAGTGAAAAGTTAGACTCCTTGAGACAATCAAGCCAAGATGAAGGTCAGTAGACGTTAAGATATTTGAAGGTATAGAGATTCCATCTCTAGTCAAGAAAAAATGTTATCCTGTAACTTAAGCAGTGAACCTCAACTGATACATTAATAAACAAATGGAAAAAGTGACGAGGTGACTGTTTAGAAACTAATGTTGGTAATTATTGCATCGTCAAATTTGATGATTAGCAAACGTTAATTGCTAGGCTATAGTTTGATATGACAGTGATAGCGAATATTCATAATCATAAAGTTAACTCTGCACACTAATGGACGAAAGCTGATGTCAATTTTCATTTTCAGACAAAGTTAGAAAAGACCTTCAACAGATGAAAAGTGAGATAGCAAACATGAGCGAGAAGTTAGACACCTTGATGGCACAAAGAGAGACCGACGATGAAGGTCAGTTCTAAATAAAAACTGATACAGTTAAGCTGAGCTAGTGAAAGAAATATTTTGACGAAAGTGAAAAGAACTGAATGATTTTATGCAGTCATTATTTTATACTCAGCTGTGAATCAGTCTTTTAAATTGTTTTTGAAAATGTTGTGTAGGCGAAGTTCTTTAAATTAGAATTATGATTGTACATTACCCAAATATTGTATATTTGGCTACTCTGAAAGATCATAAAGGCTCATTATTTGTCCCTCACTTACTGTTTTGGCGGGCTTTCTTTCCTCGTTCTATTTACATGTCTCGTGACATGATCACAAGAATGTGCTTCAACTCAAACTAATGCACAACGCATTATTCTCAGACAAAACGAGAGATGATTTCAAGGAGATGAAAAGGGAAATACAAACCATCAGTGAAAAGTTGAAAATTCAAATGACATCAGGAGAAGAAGGTATAGATTTAATATGTTTATGGCAATTTTATTGGACCCAACAGAGTAGGCTATCTATAAGCAAAAGTGAAATAAAGTGATAATGCACAGAACTGCATGGAGCTGTTTTGTTGTTCCAGGTTCTATCATTTGCTGGGGGTGATTGATGCCTTAGATTTAACGCGTGGGATGAAATTATCAATTCTCCAAATCAACGTCCGCCTTAATTTTTTCCAAACTCTGCTTTATTACTGCACTTTTAAAAAACTGGAATTAGGAAAAAGAAAGTGACTACTTAATCGTAGTCCGTTGTTTCCTTTGTCACTTCTATTTGCGTCATATTGTCATTTCATGGCGTAGTATATGTTACAGTTTAAATAAAACAGTAGTTGCCCGCAATTTATATCTTAATTTATGATATTTGTAACGCGTATTGTCACTATACAAACCACTCTTTGAATAAAAAATTAGTAATGGTGGCTCATATGGGCAGTAACCAATCAGGAGCCGAGAAAGACAATAGGCTATTGTTTGGAGAACAATGGATGCTGTCGTTCTCCAAATCCGAGATGGCCGCCACAAATTTTAGCCAATCCGGAGCCGAATTAAGAATTCAAGATGGCGGCGCCCACGAAAGTCGGCCATGTTGGAAAACAGCCCACCAGCCTCGACGGAGGACTGGGATCGGTCTCACGGATTTCCAAGACGACACAAATCACGCCAGGGTCACGCCAAAAATTGTCATGCAACTTCAAACTCGATACTTACAGTGTCCTGTGGTCCTAAACGACAGAAGTCCGTCCGGCAAGCGGCCATGTTGAAGACTGAGAGACTTGGGTCCGAGTTCTGACTATAGGGCGGCTATTCCAAAGCATCCTGGGACGGTGACATCATCGGGAACCAATCAAAGGAAAGAAGTCAGAATGAATTGAAATACTTACAGTTGTTGGCTTCCTCAGTCCCCCTCTCTTAAGGAGAGTATCAAACCAAACATGACACAATGTCAAATGTCACGAACTTTAATATCAAAACTTTTGCGCCAGCATTAAAAGATATGACGTCATCGTCGTGTTGATCGAGTAAAAGGACCGGTTTCAATCGTCATCACACAATTTTTCATATGAACTTTAATGTCCAAATTGTTAGGGCGCAAAATACAGAAAGCTGGTCATTGTGTCTCAAATAAGATAACACTATTAAAAAAATGGAACAGAAATAATTTTATCTAGCGTGAATGCAATCCTTGACGAGTAACGAATAATAAGCGAAGGCAAAAATATATAGGGTAAAAGGTGAGAAGAAAAAAAGTACAATTGAAATACTTAAGTGGAAATGAATTGCTAATGGCGGTTTGCAATAAAATCTAAACTTCTTGATCTCGACTGTTCCCTTGAGAAAAGTATCATTCAAAGGAATCTTGAACAAACAAAAGGCATTTTGGGCGACCATTAAAGAATTAACATAATTAGTCAGAGATGAAACATGGAATAAATTAAAACCGAAAAGCACATGTTTAGAATCTGAAATCATGATAGACTGTATCTTAACCCTTGAGAATAAAATCAAAAGAATTTCCAACAAACGTTTGGCGCTTGAAGTAAAGATTTAACTTCATTTACAAACACTGCAAATCGCTCCTAATTCAACAATTATAGTTGTCTAAGCGGGTTTCCAATAGCGCCAGAAATAAGTCACTTACTTCAAACATAGTCCTTTCCTCCAAAGCGTCGCACAACTAGCAATCGCTCAACTCCATAGCCACGAAGACAGGAAAGAATGTTACGTTTAGAAAAGAAGACGTGTGCTGAACGTTGTCACAAGTAAAATGAATTCTATCAAGACCGATTGACTTATAAACGGGTATTCAAAAAACAATAGACAATGTCACGTGGTTAACAACCAATGAGAGGATGGGGGATGGGGGGTACGCGATATCACGTGGTCAAGAATCAATGAGAAGACGGGGGGATAAGGGGTTATACCGAACAGTAATGTCATTAAATTGTTTTAAGTAGAACAAATAGTCTGAGTCTATATAACGTTTATTGAATAATAACTCCAAAGAAAGAATTGATTATAATTTTAACTCTTAAAGTCTTGACCGACGGTATTCCACAAAGTGTTGGGAACTAAACTCGTTTCCAGTTTCTCAGATTCTTGGTCCCACCTCTTCCTCCTCCTCCTCCGCCTCCTCCTCCTCACGTCTTCCTCTTCCTCCTCGTCCTTCTCCTCCTCACCTCGTCCTCCTCGTCCCCCTCGTCCTCACCACCTCCTCCTCCTCGTCCTCCTACTCCACCACCACCACCTCCTCTTCCTCCTTCTCCACCTCCTCGTCCTTCTCCTCGTCCTCCTCCTCCTGGTCCTCCTCCTCGTACTCACCTCCTCTTGCATCTCCTCCTCTTCCTCCACCACCACCACCTCCTCCTCCTCGTCCTCGTCCTCCTGCTCACCTCCTCCTCCTCCAACTCCTCCTCCTCCACCTCCTCACCTCCTCCTCCTCCCTTTCCTCCTCCTCCTCCACCTTCTCAACTCCTCCTCGTCCTCCTCCTCCCTTTTCTCCTCCTCTTCCTCCTCCCCCTCAAGTCCTCTGTTTTCCCTTTCTTCCAGGATCGTAACGATCAACTAAATCATCAATAATTATTTACCAAGAATAAAACTAATGCTTCAGCTGCCCTAATTCAATTAAAGTAATGAGTCTGTAGGCGAAACATGTCGTTATGCATTCTTTTTATTCTTGGCAAATAATTATTGATGATTTAGTTGATCGTTACGATCCTGGAAGAAAGGGAAAACAAAGGACTTGAGGAGGAATAGGATGAAAGGTGGGAGAGGAGGAGGAGTTGAGAAGGTGGAGGAGGAGGAGGAAAGGAAGGAGGAGGAGTTGAGGAGGTGGAAGAGGAGGAGGAGGAGTAAGAGGAGCAGGAGGGGGTGGAGGAGGAGGGGGAGGTCGACGAGGAGGAGGAAGAGGTGAGGGGGTGGAGGAGGACGAGGAGGTGAGGAGGACGAGGACAAGGAGGTGGTGGTGGTGGAGGAGGAGGAGTTGGAGGAGGAGGAGGTGAGCAGGAGGACGAGGACGAGGAGGAGGAGGTGGTGGTGGTGGAGGAAGAGGAGGAGATGCAAGAGGAGGAGGAGATGCAAGAGGAGGAGGAGGTGGAGGAGGAAGAGGAGGAAGAGGTGAGGAGGTGAGGAGGAGAAGGAGGAGGAGGACGAGGAGGAGGTGAGTACGAGGAGGAGGACCAGGAGGAGGAGGACGAGGAGAAGGACGAGGAGGTGGAGAAGGAGGAAGAGGAGGTGGTGGTGGTGGAGTAGGAGGACGAGGAGGAGGAGGTGGTGAGGACGAGGGGGACGAGGAGGACGAGGTGAGGAGGAGAAGGACGAGGAGGAAGAGGAAGACGTGAGGAGGAGGAGGCGGAGGAGGAGGAGGAAGAGGTGGGACCAAGAATCTGAGAAACTGGAAACGAGTTTAGTTCCCAACACTTTGTGGAATACCGTCGGTCAAGACTTTAAGAGTTAAAATTATAATCAATTCTTTCTTTGGAGTTATTATTCAATAAACGTTATATAGACTCAGACTATTTGTTCTACTTAAAACAATTTAATGACATTACTGTTCGGTATAACCCCTTATCCCCCCGTCTTCTCATTGATTCTTGACCACGTGATATCGCGTACCCCCCATCCCCCATCCTCTCATTGGTTGTTAACCACGTGACATTGTCTATTGTTTTTTGAATACCCGTTTATAAGTCAATCGGTCTTGATAGAATTCATTTTACTTGTGACAACGTTCAGCACACGTCTTCTTTTCTAAACGTAACATTCTTTCCTGTCTTCGTGGCTATGGAGTTGAGCGATTGCTAGTTGTGCGACGCTTTGGAGGAAAGGACTATGTTTGAAGTAAGTGACTTATTTCTGGCGCTATTGGAAACCCGCTTAGACAACTATAATTGTTGAATTAGGAGCGATTTGCAGTGTTTGTAAATGAAGTTAAATCTTTACTTCAAGCGCCAAACGTTTGTTGGAAATTCTTTTGATTTTATTCTCAAGGGTTAAGATACAGTCTATCATGATTTCAGATTCTAAACATGTGCTTTTCGGTTTTAATTTATTCCATGTTTCATCTCTGACTAATTATGTTAATTCTTTAATGGTCGCCCAAAATGCCTTTTGTTTGTTCAAGATTCCTTTGAATGATACTTTTCTCAAGGGAACAGTCGAGATCAAGAAGTTTAGATTTTATTGCAAACCGCCATTAGCAATTCATTTCCACTTAAGAGTGCCTGCCTGTAAAAATCAGACAAATTCTTAATTTCGCGGCAAGGGTCGAAAATTCGATTTCGCTCATATTCTTATGGTAGATAGGCTAGGGCATGACAAAAACTACTGGATAGTTTTTTTTCGCAAAATATCCTTTTATTTCAAAGAAATATGCAAATTACCAAATTTCGTTAAAATCGTCATTTGACGCACCATTTTATTAAGCAAGTTTGAGAGCCTCGCATGCAAAACCACATCATTCTTCCGTCTTTAAAACACTCAAATATTTTTGTGCAATGTTTAAATGTGTACTGGGTTGATTTTAGGGAAAGTTGCGTTGTCGTTTTGGGTGCAAAATAATTAAATTCGAAGACATATATTTCATTCACTTAAAAGTACTTCGTGAATATAATTAATTTTCACCATGTGCGAAACCTTCAAATGGATCAAGCTTCTGGTGGTTGAATCGCAGGAGGATGGTCTACAGATTCCTGTAAAAATTTCTTTGGGCAAATGATTGTGAGCGACGCGAGAGCTTTTCAAAGTTTGTCAAAGTTTGGAAATCCGTGAGACCGATCCCAGTCCTCCGTCGAGGCTGGTGGGCTGTTTTCCAACATGGCCTACTTTCGTGGGTGCCGCCATCTTGAATTCTTAATTCGGCTCCGGATTGGCTAAAATTTGTGGCGGCCATCTTAGATTTGGAGAACGACAGCATCCATTGTTCTCCAAACAATAGCCTATTGTCTTTCTCGGCTCCTGATTGGTTACTGCCCATATGAGCCACCATTACTACTTAAAAAAAACACCCAGGAATATGTTACTGGTTACTTAAAAGTGTGAATTAAGGTTTAAAAAGACTATATGTTTATTCTTAGCAAACAGCAGAGAAAACCTTGAGCAGATGAAAGAGGAAATTGCAGACATCAAAGAAAAGTTGGACACTTTAATGAACCCACTTCCTCTAAAAAAAAAGAAACAGAAGATGGAAGGTAAGATCTACTTTTTTAGCGGGAGCGGGGCAGACAATTGGACAGCTGTTGCGGTTCTCTTTCGGTTCAGTGTATAAGTTTCATTTTCTATTAAGAGGATAAAGGATGTATTAAGTTATTCAAGTTATTGCCTTGGTTCTATATTACGCTTATGAGCCCCACTGTTTTGTTGGTGTTTTTGGGACGGAGTGGCTATCAATCTGCTTATAGAAAATGTTACCTGAACAGTGACGGTAGTTGTTTGTTTTGGTATCACCATCGCCCTGAAGTAAGTCAAAACATAAAACTGTTGTTGTGATAGAAATTCCTTTGAATTATAAAAGATCTTCTTCTATCTTCTGCTTTTCGGTTTTCGTTTTACCAAATTATTTTCATATATATGCATATAAAATGTCAGGAGGCTTAAAGGACTTCCGTTTGGTGCGAAACGACAAAAAAAACAACGGTCTTAAAAGTTTCCGATCTTTATTATGAAAATTAAGGCTGTGTTGCACTGTGCTTTATGGTGTGAGGAGAGAAAATTAGATAATTAAGTACGTTTTACATATTCGCTTTCGCTATCAGAAAATATAGAAATCCAACATAGATATATTTGTTTTAGTTCGTTTTGCGTTTCTGAGTTACAGGTTACTGTTCCAGTTCATTGACCGTACCAAACACCTGCTGTTTTGTGTAAGATCATAACTGTAGTTAGAACCGAACTGTAATTACTACCTGCGATAGTCTTTTGTTAAACTGTTATCTACCTGTATTGTTTTGAAAGTTATTAATCTTGTAAACGTCGAATTCCGTTATAGCCAATCGAGCTTTCTGAGATGTATTAGATAATGTTTAGTTAAGAATTTTTAATAGCTTTACGCGATCCTTTAGAATTGTGCTTTCGGCTTAAATAGTCGTGCCTTGTAAAATATTCTTTGGTTACGTTCTGGTTATAGTCGGGTACGTTCCGAGTACCTTAGTGGATTAAACTCTACTGTTGGACTCAAGAACCGTGTATTCTCTGTCTTCCCATTGGATTGTTTTGCTGTAACAGATCCCGAGTCCTCTAGGAGTCTGACAAACTCCGTCGCTGCAAGCGTGTTTCCCTCTGGATTGTTGTAACAAGGATAACAACCTTAAGCGGCCCAAAAACGTGTTATCACATTGGTGGAGATTCAGTGTAGTTACAGCAAGCTTTCCGGGAAGAGGCAAAGAAATAGACGAATGTAACCCCTTGGAGCGACGGATAAAGAATCGTCCAAGTAAGTCCGTAGATTTTGTACATAAAGAGGTTCTTCAAGAAGAAGAGTAAGCCGTATTACTTGTGAAGCCAGTGGAGCATCTATATCAGTATTCGTACGCTAGTACCCCGAAGAGTAAAACAGATGCTTGTGTGAGTTGCGATTTGCCATTTGATGAAAGTGAGATAGCCCCTGAGTTGCGAAGAGGAAATTCCAGTGTTGACACGCCCGACTCTCGCCGTGGAGAAGAAGAGAGTCATCGAGCGAACTGTACAAATTTAGAAACAGTTGATATTAGCATTGACGGAGGTGCTAGTGGAATTCCGTCGACACCGCCCCAGAATACGGAAAAAGAGACAATTGAACCAGCAGTGGAGGAATATCGCAATCAGGAGTCAATTTATAATAAAACTATAGAAAAAGGAAAAGAAAAAGAACGATCAAAAGAGGATTCAGAAGACACTGTTTTTGCAACAGGTGGTCTACAGGAACCAGTTATTAACTCACCCGCAGATATTTATAAACACTTTCCCCGAGGAGTAATCTTTGAGGACGAACTTCGGGAAAGACTTAGCGAAACAGAAAGTTCAAGTTCAGAAGAAATTGGCAGTAGAGAAAACACTATCGACTCTGACGACCAATTTAGTGACGACAACGCTGCACGTTCGTTCCACAACACCCAGAAAGCAGGTACCGGTCCTCCTAGTAGTACTGCTAAGAAAATGTTTAGTCAAGAAACACCGGAAGAAGCAGCAGCTGAGTTATTACATTCATATGAACAAACACTAAACAACTTGGCACAAAAGATGCTCATCAAAGATGTATGCATTGACAAGTTCCATGGCCGAGATAATGAAGATATCACGCGTTGGTTTGAAAAGCTGGAACTGTTATTAACCACCAAAGGAATTGAAAAGACTGGTCCATTGGCTCTAGCCCAAATTGTTAATAACTTGAGCGGGCCAGCGGAAACCTTCCTTTTTGAGCTGCCAGCTGAGGAAAGAGAGAGCTTTGAAAAGTTGAAGTGTGCGCTTATGAAACGTTATGCCACCAAGGACCGTACATGGGCTAAGCGCCAACGCCTTATTTCGCGACGTCAAGGAGCCAATGAACTGCTGTTTGATTACGTAAATGACATGCATGAACTCTTTGGTGGGCTGCACTTAGCGGAAGTGGATAAAGTGACATATTTCGTAGAAGGATTATTACCATCAATGAAAGTTGAAGTTCTCAAGAAAATGCCAGAAACCCTGCTAGAAGCAGAACAATATGCCAGAACTTTGGACTCAATTAACAAGCGCGTAAGCCAAACCAGTGAAAATAGTCAAATGGATAGATTGATAAACGCGCTAATGATTAATGGACAGTTACCAGCTGTGGCGACGGGTACCAATTCTCAACCAGTGGATCAACAGATACAATCAATAAACACAAAGTTAGATGTGTTGGCTAGCAAATTAGAAGGTGTTGCCCACAAGAAAGTCAACTCAGAAAAGTTGGCCGCCTATGCTGCGCCTGAAAACAGTGAACAAGGGGTAATGATGGGAATGATTGAAGATCTACGTGATGCGATGGAGTCTCTAGACCGACGTGTAGAAGCCCGTATTAACAACCTCTCTAGACGAATACCACATACCAGATATAACCTCCCACTACCGAGACAGCGACCTTCCTGTTATAACTGTGGTGCCACCGGTCACTTCGCACAAAGTTGCCCACAGCGAGAGTACCATCTGACAGCTGACCAGTACATAGCACGTGAGCCTAAACGAAGCGTACAACCACCTGGATACCAGAATAATTCAGAGTACCAGCCAAGACAAAGAGAAATTATGCCTCCAGAGCAACGGGATAACCCTATTGCCACCTCAGATTGTTATGGGTCCATAGCTAGTTACGACTATGTAAAGAAAGACGAACCCGAGGTAGCGACTCAGAACACGGAGAAGACAGCACACCCAGTTAGACGTACATCGCTGAAGCGAGAGCAGCCAAATCCAGGCCGACCTAAGGAGGTGAGGTCCACAATCCAAAAGACAGAAATGCCTGGTCGAGACAAAGAACCAACAAATACCCAGCACAGAGAAATTCAACAAGAGGTAGGCGAGGTATCGAGAGCAGAAAATACCGGCCCAAAGGTCAAAAGTCCTGCAACGCATGTGCCACCACAAGGCCCGCCACAATGCGAAGTTCCTGTTGCGAAGAACCAGAGCCAACCGGTCAAGCCAAAGCAAGTAGTTGTTAACAAATCCGATGACCAATGCCCACAACAAAACAAGGTTTTCCCTACACAGTCATTTACAAGGAGCAACAATCCTCCTGTTTTTGATAGAAACACAAAGTCATATTATGGTTCAGGTTTAGCTAGACGAACTGGTATTCCACTTGGTCCTGTGATACAACGAGGAGAAGCTTACGTGAATGCGTTTACAGCGAATGCAGAAAACAAGCCAATCAAAAAGTATGTGAATCGACCCAATAAACAGAGGCACGAGATCCCTGTCCCTCCTCGCCATGCACAAAGTTCCAGTTATTTGCCAGAGGTGCAAGCACAACCACAAGATTCAGCCAAATTACCAGACCCAGGAAAAGAAATTACAGAAACTATTACGCAATCAAATGAAAGTCAGGAGCAGAAAGTAAAGCGTAAAGTGAGGATCAGTCGCATAGATCAGTCTCAGCCAGGAAAAATACCCGAGAAACAAGATTCAGGGAACCAGAACGGTCTCTACAGAAAGGCAATGATATCAGATTCTCTTGGAAACACGAGTTCAGACCTGAAAACCGGTGATCTTACGATAGCTGGAGATCTTGAAGGTCAATTAATTAAGTTACTTGTAGACACTGGAGCATGTGTTTCAGCGATAGACGAGCAGCTTGTGAGGAAGATATATGGCTCGCAGCCGGACCACATAACAGATGGGCTCGTGCCGTCCGTCAAGACAGTCAATGGAGAAAAAGTCCCGGTCCTGGGAAAGATTGACGTTCCTGTGAAGTTAAATGGCATTGTGTACCAAACCCAGTTCCACGTAATACAAAGCCTTGCTCACGAAGGCATACTTGGGCGCGATTTCTTACAAGAGCACGGAGCGGTCATAGATTTGAAAAACAGCTCTCTGACTTTAAAAGACAGGCCCTCGAAACTGAGCACTACGTCTACTTCAGGAAATGATCGTGTGATGGGAACCTTCGTCTTCCCCTTTCCAACGAAATCTACACTAGAAAGAGGCACCTCTTCTACTGATTACATGAAGAGTGATCTCAAGATTTTCCTAGGAAAAGAGAAGTATCAAAAGAATACACATCAGTGTTCTTTCAAATGGTCATTTTGGATCTTCCTACTTGCTGTATTTTACCTGTTTATGTCCTCGCGAGCCCACAGGTTAGACGAATCGCACTTAGCAGAACGAGAGAGTAAAAGAAAGCCCTGCTTTGCCACACAGTATCAAGTCAAAACTCAAGAAAAAGCTTTTGTGACGTCCCTTGATCACCACAGCAAGTGGTTTGCCAAGACATTCGCCCATAATTGGCACGACCCTTACATAAGTGGTGGTTGCACGCCTTATTTGGCACACTTGAAGGATAATTCATACCGTACAGATGACAAGGAAAATGAATGTGACGTGCTACTGTTAACTACATAGAGCTAAAGTTATTCAGAGAAATTGCGAAGACCGTTTAAACTAAGATCTGAGAACCATTAGGATTAAAAAAGATTAAGAGATGACCGACCAGGATAGTATAGACCCAAGAAAAAAAAATGTAGCTGTCAACACATTGATTATTAAGTCTGACGCGATCGCGAGTACTCGAAGTGTCATAAATGAAGAAGTACCTTGAGATACATAACAAAGATAAGAAAAGCAACATAAATCATCAATATTTAAAATTACGTTACAAGCTAAGAAGCAAATACTGAGGTATGTTAGTTGCTAAGCGAGTACCTCTAAACCATAGAACATAGTCAGAGATTGATTTGTCAAAGTTGTTAATATGAAAACGAACAAGTGATAAAGCTTTTAGTTTATTTAGAACCCCCGAGAGCATCATATCCGCTAGCTCGGTTATGGCCGCGGTTCTGGCCACGAGGAAAATCAAATACAAAATTACAAAAAGTTAAAACCAACAAGAAAAACTATATATATTTTTGCTTCGCTATTGACGTTCAAATGATTGTACTTTTAATTTTTATTGCTTGACTCAGGAGAGTTTCAAGCTAAGGTTGGAGGAATGTGAGGAGAGAAAATTAGATAATTAAGTACGTTTTACATATTCGCTTTCGCTATCAGAAAATATAGAAATCCAACATAGATATATTTGTTTTAGTTCGTTTTGCGTTTCTGAGTTACAGGTTACTGTTCCAGTTCATTGACCGTACCAAACACCTGCTGTTTTGTGTAAGATCATAACTGTAGTTAGAACCGAACTGTAATTACTACCTGCGATAGTCTTTTGTTAAACTGTTATCTACCTGTATTGTTTTGAAAGTTATTAATCTTGTAAACGTCGAATTCCGTTATAGCCAATCGAGCTTTCTGAGATGTATTAGATAATGTTTAGTTAAGAATTTTTAATAGCTTTACGCGATCCTTTAGAATTGTGCTTTCGGCTTAAATAGTCGTGCCTTGTAAAATATTCTTTGGTTACGTTCTGGTTATAGTCGGGTACGTTCCGAGTACCTTAGTGGATTAAACTCTACTGTTGGACTCAAGAACCGTGTATTCTCTGTCTTCCCATTGGATTGTTTTGCTGTAACAGATCCCGAGTCCTCTAGGAGTCTGACAAACTCCGTCGCTGCAAGCGTGTTTCCCTCTGGATTGTTGTAACAAGGATAACAACCTTAAGCGGCCCAAAAACGTGTTATCACAATGGTGAAGGTGACCTAAGATTTTCAACTGAAACCGGCAATATTCTGCCCTTTCTCCATGAAGACTAGAAACACAATTTGTGAAACCAGAAACATATCAGAAAATTTCTTTAACAAAATTAAAAAAACCTAGTAGTAGATATTTCTCATGTAAATATCCCAAGATAGTTAATGCTGAATATGTTTCTTGAATGTGGAAAATATTGAGATAGAAATTTTAAACAGATATATTACAAAAATTATGAATTAAAACTTAGTTCCCCTTTCCTTCTTTTGTCTATGTAATATTGATTGTTTGCATTTTTGCCTTAATGTAAGAAATAGATCGGTTTTAGGCCGCCTTAATTCATCTCTCTAGACAGAAAAGTTACTTGAAGTAGCTTCTATTTGATTACTTCTAGATGATTTTGATCCACCTGAGATTATCGACGCAATTCGCCAACTGTACATAGGCCGCGAGGGATGGGTCGCACCGTTTCCTTGGTGCGAAGAGTTTCACTTTCATCTTGATAGTATTTTTACTAGACTCAAAGTGGTCAGCAGGAAAAAAACAAGAGGAACAGCGACAGACAGCATCGTCAACATGTCTGGGATCTTTAAACTAGATGAAGAATGTGCACAACCAAGAACAGTGTTAATTGAAGGAAAGCCCGGCATGGGGAAAACCACTTACTGCAAGAAGATGGTATATGACTGGGCTACTGGAAAACAAGAAGAAGAAGATTGCTTTCCAAGGTTCGAAACAGTGTTGTTGCTGAAGTGTCGTGATATGAAGTCTAACCTATGGGAGGCCATTGATGATCAACTTCTGCCTCGAGATGTTGAAGAAGACGTTAGAGAGAGATTCTTCAACTTCATCCGCCAGAATCAGTCCAACGTTTTGCTTGTACTTGATGGATTGGATGAGGTTCCCACTCGTAAATTGCCAGTGTTCAAAGAAATCATTCAGGGTCGCAGAGAACTTCCAAAGTGTCGCGTGGTTGCTACGGCACGGCACGAGGCTGGGATTAAGTTACGAATACACTGTGACACCCTGCTGCAAATTGAAGGATTTACCGACGAAGACGCAAGAGAGTTTATCTTCAAGTACTTTAAAAACATGAAGAATTTGGCCGAGAAGCTCCTGTCCAAATTAAGACGGGATAAGAACCTGAGAGACATGGCGGCGAATCCTCTTAACACTGTGCTCCTTTGCCTCATTTGTGAAGAATTTGAAGGTATTTTCCCGGAACGTAGGACCCAACTGTACGTGGGAATCATAGAATGTATCCTTAGAAGATACAGAAACAAGCAAGGATTACCAGAAACCAACGAGGACCTCGTCAAAGTATACGACGCTCAACTGAAACATCTTGGCCAGATAGCTTTGAATGGTTTGCTTGAAGACAACTTGGACTTTGAGGAAAGTGAGCTTAAAAGTCATGCAGATGAATTACCTGTATTCGGATTTTTGTCAGTTCAGATCGGAGGCAGTAAACTAAGACCCCGTCGACACTACAGTTTTCTACACAAGAGTTTTCAAGAATGCTTCGCGGCAATCTATCTGTGTAGTCAGCTTCTCAATAAAGAGATCAGTGTCGACGAGTTAGCTGCTGATAGAAGATACCTTGAAGAGCTTGAAGAGGTCCTTTCATTTACATGTGGTATGGTAGCGGCACGTTGCGAGGAAACAGCAGAAGCCCTTATCAAGAGTATAACGGTTCAAGTGATTGACAAAGAATGCTTTCTTACCTTGCTTGGGTTCATTTCCGAATGTAGAAGAGAAGACAGCAGTTTTCATCTTAAAATGGCACGTGTTTCTGGCTCATTTCTCAAACTTCAAAGTCTTGATCTCGCAGATCAATTGCTTAGTGAGGGTCACGTTGGTCTTCTAGCTGAAGCACTCAAAGTATATTCAACGCTGACAAAGTTGAATTTGGATGGCAATGGCATTGGTGATCAAGGTGCTACTGGTCTTGCTGAAGCACTCAAAGTAAATTCAACGCTGACAGAGTTGAATTTGTATGGCAATGGCATTGGCGATCAAGGTGCTACTGGTCTTGCTGAAGCACTTAAAGTAAATTCAACGCTGACAGAGTTGAATTTGGATGGCAATGGCATTGGCGATCAAGGTACTACTGGTCTTGCTGAAGCACTCAAAGTAAATTCAACGCTGACAGAGTTGAATTTGTATGGCAATGGCATTGGCGATCAAGGTGCTACTGGTCTCGCTGAAGCACTCAAAGTAAATTCAACGCTGACAGAGTTGAATTTGGTTTTCAATGACATTGGTGATCAAGGTGCTACTGGTCTTGCTGAAGCACTCAAAGTAAATTCAACGCTGACAGAGTTGAATTTGGATCACAATGACATTGGTGATCAAGGTGCTACTGGTCTTGCTGAAGCACTTAAAGTAAATTCAACGCTGACAGAGTTGAATTTGCGTGGCAATCACATTAGAGGTAAAGGTGCTGCTGGTCTTGCTGAAGCACTTACAGTAAATTCAACGCTGACAGTGTTGTATTTGCCTGACAATCCCATTGGACTCGTTGACCTCCTCTGCTTGCGACATGATCATCGTTTCATCATCGTTTAGTAAACAATCGTCATATGATGAAGACTTGCTTGTTGTTCTGAGTGAAGACAGCTATGGCTGTCTATTTTAATCAAGTTTTTTCTACGTATTATAACTGATGTAAATAGATGGGTTTCATTATCGGGTTTTTTTCTGATGTGTACTGCATTACTGATAATTTCATTTCAAGTTCTTTTTGATTGTCATTGTCCAATTGTATACGAGTCCGTCGTATGTTTTCTATCAGTATATATCACCTCTTTATCTTAAGTGACGTCGGAACTGTATAATAAAAAAAATTCTACTACGTTCAAGACCTTGAAAGCATGTCATATTGGTTGTATCGTCATGTGAATATTTTATGCGCCATGAATGGATATGTGTGGGCATTGCTTCATTATGTCACGAATTATATGCTAAACATTTCCAGCGAATGAGATTAAGGTGATGGATTCCTTGGCTGTCGTGTGCTCTTATTGGGTGAGATCACCATCGGGAAAACATAACAATTTTCCTGGACAATTCTGTCCAAGGTGGAAAGGCGCAGTGAGGTCAACCTTATGTGAAGTACCAAAGAAACACATAAAAAGGATCTGGATTACAAAGAACAAGCTACAAGTAGCCCTGAAACCAAAGGAGCTAGGAGAGAAGAGTTCCCAATCCTTCTGTCACACCGTCTAAAAGGGTCGTGATAGCCTGGGTGCGTATTGATAATCGGTTCTCTGCGACGGTTGAATTCGGCGGTAACACAATTAAATTGTCAGATCTCAAGGAACTAATAGTTCAGGGAGTTCGCATGGCGCGCCATTCAATGAAGAAGGTTATAAGGGAGCTGTGAAATATCTTACGCAAGAAGTACGGCCATTCAGACTCCTGAAAGTAGCGGGAATTTATCTGATGAATCTTCTCGAGATGCGGCAATAATGGAGAGAAACGTGGCCTTATAAAACTGGTCTTATAAAACGCTATTATGTTATTGTAGAGTAGTTTCGTCGATGCAAGCTTGGATCCTGTGACTAGCGTCCGTGGTCCTTCGCGGAATTTACTGGAAGGTGAACGCAAGTGAACAGATACAAATGCGATGGTTAAAGCAAGTGATAGAAGTAACGGCCCTAAACGTTCTACACTTCCAAATGATCATAATTTCACTGGCAGGATCAACTTGTCAACGATTGCATCTGTTTTTTGGCACGGAACAAGTTTCTTCAGACTGTGATCAAGTTTCTACTCGTGCTGAACGTAAGGCATTTCTGGCGGGCAAAAAGGTTGTGTTTTAAGTGGGTAGTGGGTCAGCATAGCGTTAACAAATGTCCTCGTAAGTTCTCATGTCGTGTTTATCGTGGGAGACATCATACTTCCCTTTACCATCAATCCTAGGAACCTTCATCCGCTAGTCATGGTTGACGTCAATGGTCAGAAAAGTCCGTGCTCCCCTCTGAGGCGAGGCGAGTCACTCTTTAATGCCGTCTAGGTTGATCTCACTCAGTTGCGCGCAGTCAAAAACATAACGCGTGGCGTGGCTCAGAACACGAACGCTACTGGAGTACGACTTGTGCTTGCGACCCATTAGAAGAGACTTCGCGTTGAGCACGCGTGCCAGGGAAATTGACAGAAAGGAGATAATTATTGATGCTAGACAACCCTCATTATGTAGAGCGGTCGCGAATTGCCAGTAAATCTCATCTGTTAGGAGTCAAGTCAGGAGATCAGTCATTGGAAGACCCTCTACCGGTGTCACATCATCCTACGTGCAAACGGTACGCGCAGATCCCTACACGAAAGCGCGCGCTGCGCGTCGTGAAGAACCTGTTTCTGAATTTACCTGTTTGGCTGGGCTCTTATTGCACTAGGATCAAAACTGATATGGCTGCTGGCTTTCTCGCAGTGAATTCGATCAGCAATTATGAGCATCTATGCGCTCTAAATCTTCAGGGGTTGGTAGATACTCTCGCTCGTGATCAACAAGGAGTCCAGAAAGAGTTTCGCTAGCAACTGGTACGACATCGTCAAGAAGGCTGGTATCCAAATTACTCAGCATGGAAAAGCTATCGGTATGCGATGAAATAATCCATGATTAGCTTAATGAAAACGTGGTTGAGTCGACAGCCCACCGAGAGAGTTCTACATGCCCCTTTGAGCATGTCATCAGGGAAACAGCACAGCCTGCTGAGATGTGTGTAGTCTATGACTGCACTATGCGGGAGGAAAGAAAACGCCCTCTCTGAATGATTGCCTTGCGACTAGACTCGCCCTCAAGAACAAGATTCACCACGTCTCGGTTCTTGCTAGATTTCATTCGGTTGCGTTTGCTGGTAACATGAAAAAGACATCCCTGCGAGCGCGCGTTAGGGAGGGTGAGCCTGATGTTCTGCGATAAACTGGTTGTGGGATTTGCACTCCAGAGAATTCGAAATACAGATCTTGAGGTTCACCAGAGCACTTTCTTGTCTCACTCCTTCTCCTTTCTGCTAGGAGGTGCAATTTTCTCTAGTGGAATTTTTGCAGTTGCATAAATAGCAATCCTAGGTACTGGAGCTGGAAGAAAGCACTCGAGAGGATTCTAGCGACAATCAAGCCGCCTTCGCTAAGTAACCGTTAGGAACTACTACTTCCAGAGACGGGAGTTTTTGGCCCTAAAAACGCCAGGCAGTCTGTAAAGGTGTTCCATTCGTTTCCTCACGAAAATGCTGAGCTGATCAAAAGGAGGATTCTAGGAATGCTAGGTCGCACCTATGAATTCCTCGGTCTGGTTTGCCACACATGACCACAAGGAACTACTACTCTTGAAATGCTTGTGAACTGAAACAACAGGCCCGGGACGCTTCTCTACCCCATGAGCTTACAGCAAAATGAAGCGACAGGAGACTGACCTGCTCGTGAACATGGTGGTAAAGCGCACGCTAGCGTCCTATCAGCGCGGTAGAACTCAATGTCTTCGGATTGTCAAAAAGCCGTGAGGACTCAAAATAACCTGGAGAAGAACTGCAGGAAAAGAGCGGGCTTAAATTCCTCTCTCTTGGAGTGAGTCTCAAAAGGAGCCATAGGACTACACCAGCTGGAGGAATACTGTGCAGGCTATATGCATGACATGAAGCGAAAAGGACAGGTAATGATGAGCGCCGAAGCACGTCTTGCCATGCAGCGTTTGACAACACCAAGCCGGTGACTCGAACTGTTTACAGGACAAATGGCTGTAAGGTAAAGTCTGGATAGGAGTCAAGTGGCCCACCAGGCCAGAGCTTATCCCGGTTTCTGTAGCATGAAGCGACTAGGAGTATTTCTACTCCCCCCTGGTGGGATGCTAGTCCATCGCAGGGTTACGCCAGGATTACATCCGCCGGTACCCATTTGTGTACCTGGGTGGAGAAAGGCACTGTGAGAGCAGAGTGTCCTGCCCAAGAACACAACGCAATGTCCCCGGTCAGGGTTCGAACCCGGAGAGGAGCGCACTAACCATAAGGTAACCGAATACGCGTAACATGGCGCGAAAAGGACAGGTTATGGTGACCACAAAAGCATGTCTTGCGTGCGAGGAAAATCAAGGAACATACGATCGATGAGTGGAGACATGTACCTTCTCATCAGAATACTCCTTATCTCAAGCAGGCGTGGGGGTTCCGTAACCGATGCAGTATTTTGGTGGAGTAGACCCAAGTGGCCACTACAACAATGCGTGGCGGGCAAACCCTGTGACTACAACCAGTAGAGAATGCGAAATCGAGTCCAAAATAGTACGCGAGGTGATAGCAGAAGCTACGGTGGACTGGCAACCAGATGAATATGACCATTCACTTGGACGGCATGATCTACCAAAGGCCCTTCGAGTCTGCGCCTGGATCGCATGGTTTATACATAATTCCCACCAAGTGCTGCAGAAACGCTGGACTTGTGAGTACGCCACCACTGTATCGGAGTCTGCTGGCCAGAAACCCTGAGGATCGGTGATGTAGTCAATCTGTGTGAAGACGAAAGCAATCGTAGCAAGTGGCTGATAGGGATGGCAGTGTACCTGTTCAATGGTCGTGATGGAGTCATGCGTTCAGTGAAACCCCGTGCAGCGAAATCTTTCTTTGAGAGACCCGTCCAGCCCATCTGCCACTAAAGCTATCGTGCAACAGTCCCACAAGAACTCAACAGTCATCAGATCTGAACCCGGACGCACCACCTTCTCGACCGAGATGAGACGCGCGCCGAAGTTGCTGGTTGACCGCGCTTCCAGGATGCTATGCGAGATGAGGAGAGGTAGGAATTTAATTTACCCTCGTGGAAATTAATTTAGCAGAAATCTTTTATTATACGAATACCAAGTGTCTTTTCTCGGGTTATCGTTTGATATTGTGATTAAGTGTTCTAAACGACATCAGTTTCTTGCAGAAATCACGTGGGGGAGGGTGTCGGGACTGGACAAAGGACCTCGTTTACGTTTAAGCGCGTGACATCCTAGTGGTTGCCTTGTCAAGAAACTTTTGATTTTTTTATTTTAACAATGCGTGATGAGTGGTCAAGAGAAAATGTGCGTAGGCGTTGGTTCTTTTTGTCACATATTATCTTATAAACATTTTCAGCGAGAGAGGTTTTCTATATTTAAGGCGTTCTAGATCATTATAAGGCTGCTGGATTGCTTGGCTGTGCCATTATTGTGAGAGATTACGTGCGGTTGTGATTCTCAAGGAATGAAATCTAGAAACTATGGGTCTGTCCTATGTTCCCAGAATTAAATGACTAAGAACTAAAGTATTCATGCCCTGAAAGCTTGAGAAAATTCAATTTTTTTTTTTTTTTTTTGGGAGAGGGGGGATAATCAGAAAATGGAAGAGAGGCTTGTTTGGACATTGCTGTGAATACGTCGATGTCACTTTATTGGCAAAACAAATCTTATACTTCCTTCCTACCCCTATCCCTCCCCCATCATCAATATCGTTTAGCTTCAGCAAACATGGATGACATGGATGAGTAAAACAAACCAACACTGTGTGTGGTAGGGAGGGGAGGGGTATATTTGTGAGATTTGCATATTTCAGTTATTATCTCATAGAAGCAGAGAAGACAAGCGTTATTAATCAGTGGCCTGTCCTGCGTACAAGTCTACTAAGGCAGAAGATTATCAACCCAAATAAGGCGTTTACCAATCTCCTTGCTTCAAGGCTAGATGACGTCAGGGACTGTCCTATTTTACTGGACTTGATTCTCACTTTGTCTCCCTCAGCAGCAAAGTGTGAGAGAGGATCACTTAAAAAGTAATCTGCGAACAACTGTGACTCATAGCACCCTGTCAGGCTTGATAAGAAGACGCTCTTCAGACAGCACATGAAAGCGTACAATCCAAACCAAGCCACCAGTACCTTGTGTTGTGGAGCGAAGACAAAGAGGCACATTCTGTAGATATTCATTTTGACTTTTAACAATCTGAAACTTTCAGTAGATTTGTCCTAAGGGACTCTATCATGTTAGCAGTGCAAGCAAAGAACTTAAATGTTTTTTCCAGCTCTACTGTTCGGTCGTTTTTGTTGAAACTATTGATCATGAAAGCCTTCGTGATATCAAATTACTGCGTTTTACATCAGAAGGTTAGGCCCTATGTGCCACTGGGCATTCCGGGATTGAGTTAATGAGTGACATCACAAGGTTACAGTATTTAGAATTCTCGTTTTGATCTAATTCAAGAGAAGTTAAGTCGACATTTTCTGTAGTCAAATTAACTTCGATTAAGTTGTAACTGCAACTTCTAATGTTCCCGTGTAAAATCGAGCGTTTCTGTTACAATGTTTAAGGTTCAAGTTGTAAAGAAATTCATATTCGAGTGATTATAGTTCATATATTTGCCTGGTATCTTTAACTGTGTATTGTTCATAACCTAATAAATTAATTTCTATGTATTTTACCAGCAAATTTAATGCTTTGGGAATAGTTGATAGAGGGGACTGGTTATGAAGCCCGGCAAACATCAAAGGAGCAAACGAAGATTTATGTTGGAAGGTCTACGACAGTGCACAATCTTTTGTTTTGCGCTCATGCACTATGCATGAATTACATAACCAACACGTTTCTATTAGTTAGTTCCTCAGAACGGTGTAAACAACTATTGTGTTTTGTGCACCGTCAAGGCCAAAAAAGCGAACAAAAACATACAACAAAGAACTTTGTCGGGTTTCATAACCATTCCCCTCTATTAACTATGCTTTGGGTAACCCTTTAGAGGACTCGTGTCCCATCCAGGGTGGGGTGGGGAAATACTCTTAATCACTTCATGCTACAGAAACTTGGGATATGCGCCGACCTGATGGCCTCTGGATCTTAACGCAGAAAGGGAAGAGAAGGTGCTCTTATTTCAACCAATCAGAAGCAATCTTAAATTGGCTTTTGCGCGTTTTCCCGCGCTAGGCACGTGTTGCATAATTTATGCACTTGCTGAATTGTGAACGAAGATTCATAGAGCCAGCTACCATTTAGCCCTTTACTCTCTAAGAGTGCCATTTGGCACACAACTTAAAAACGTTGTGAATATTTGAGATATTTTTATGAAGTTTTGCCATGAAAATTGTCTTGTAAAGATCTGCTCATTGAAGGCTTAAAATTGTGACCCCCTCCTATCTAAGATATGGTTGACCACCCCCATAATTTTACAATTTCTTTTTTGAGATGCACATGGAATGCAAGACTTGTTTCACATCAAGCTTTGTACTATTGTACCAAGACCTGCTAAATAAGCCACGGATCGGGAGCATACCTATGATATTTGAGAACTGATACGTGTTGGAAGCTTTTTATTTTCACATTTCAAAACAATTTCTCTGAACATGACTACCTCTTTCATAACTGCTGATGTCAGTTCTTAAATAAGCTGATCAGTGGCTTTCAAATGGTATATTGTACACAGGCAGAGAGCCTTTTTTTGCTGATTTAGGATAAACTGTCGTTGGCCTAAGGGGGTAAAGGGTTAATAGTTCTTGTAGGAACAGCACCTTGTTCTCGAGATAACTTAACTGTTCCTAAGGGAATTTATTAAAACATGAGGCAAAGTGCTCACTCAGAAAATTCGGTCTCGTAATGTAATTGTAAAATAGGAACACATGTGGAAGTTGGAAGAACAGGAATGAACAACCGATCTTTTCCCACATCTGTTTCGAGTTTTTCCTAACTCTCCCAAGGTTTTTAATTGTTAAGGGGTAAATATTTTTGTCTGCGCTGGCCATTAATCAGGCTCCCGAAAATTGAGGCAGAAAAAAAATTCGGCGAGCTAAGCCACCCCAGGGTGTCCGAGGTTTTCCTTTAATGGGCTTTTCGTCCCCAAACCGCTCGCACTAGACCCTGCTAGGCTCGCTCCGTTCGCGCGTTTCTGTATTCGGCTTTTCCACCAGTCGACATCGTATTAAAAGTAGGAACTGAAATAATGAAAGATTTTTTTAAAAGGTACTCGGAGTTGTGATTTAACATCCAACACTGTAGCGTAACATTCACTGATAGCACGAGCAGTGATAGAAATGTAGACACTCTAAAAAATTAATATTTAAAAAAGGAAGTATTCTTTACAAGAGTTCAAGTAAACGAATACTATGACGCGCTGGGAAAGGGCCATTTCTGAAAAGTTTAAATGATATAGAGGAAATCGTCATTCCAATAAAGCGCGCTTTACCAACGATTTTTGTTTGCACTTTAATGGAAACTGTTATTAGAGATCTTTCCATTGGACACCTGAGCTAGTCAAGCTCCAATTTGGTAACTAAAAAGATAGGATGAACTGAGAACCAATCAGGTTCGAGAATTTGGTTTTCTTCAAATCGCTTAAGTTATTATTTTATTGCAAGTGCTCGAAGACAGAGCACAAGTCCATCAATAGAGGGTTTTTCTAAACAAGAAGCAAACATCTGCAAAGAATACAGATAAGGTAAGACTAAGAGCTTTTAGGTCCATTGTCGACCTTTCAGACGCACACCATCTCAACTTTCAAAACTCGATAACTGTCTGTTCGGTCAGGCATAGTGATTTACAGATACTAGAGATAGTAGGGAGTCTTCAAAACCGTTTGCTTGATTAATATTTGTGTTACCATGGCAATGAAAACAAGGTGTTTACAAATAGGCAATTCTCTCAACATCTACAATCAGCGACAAAACTGTTGAGAAATGTTTGCTAATTGAACTGTTTTCGATCAGACATCCGTACTTCCCGTGATAGAAAAAACACCTTTTGTACGCCCCCCGTTCCCCTCCCCTAGATCCGCCACTGAATAAGATTTGCTCGCTCTAGTTGTAACACTGGCAGACCACTCTATGTGTTCGTGGTTACTAAATATGAAAAGAACAGAATCTATGAGGGTTATGAAAAGCTCTGAACAGTGAATTCCCAATAAAGTTAAATGAAACGTTAATCAACCCATGTGTGGTGTTTTTTCGTCTTCCTGGGCCGTCTGAAGGGTCTTTTTACGAAAGTTTTTTTTTTTTTTAATGCTTTTGCTAACTTACAAAAATCACTTAGAATACATTAAAAAACCTGCTTACAATACTTTGCATTACATTACTTGCTTACGTACAATATGCAATAATTATTATTATGGCATAACCTACTTACACATTACGTCACTTAAGGACTTACACTACAGCTTAATTACTTACTTACAGAAAAAATAAAACTTCGCATAAATAACTTACAGACAGCCTTAACTGGTGAGAAAGAATTTCCACTTCTGTTGAAATTCCCCTTCACCATTCAACGTGCCAGCAATATATTTTTTTATCTCGATTTTATCCTGCACCAATGAGATGAAATCACTGAAAACGAACATAGTATTATTTAGTACGTTGATACATGGAAAATATTTGCTTGGCATTATGAGGTGGTTGAGGGTCAAACGGTGCGTACAGGGACGAGTAATTCCAGATAATACCTCTGGCTTGGAGAGAAGTGAACTCGCATTACTTGCGGTAGAATACCAACTTTGGAACTTATCCCAAAAAGAAGACGCTCGCGTGCAGCTAACAAACAAATGACATACGGTTTGACTATCAGGGGTGGGGGGGGGGGTGGGGGGGGGCAGAAAGGGCAGGATTGGGAGGCGACCTTTTTCATTTTGTAAAATATACTGTTCGTGGCTCTAATGTTGTGTATAATCTTGTGCTGAAATATTGCCAATTTAACTTCTTTTCTGGCTTTGAACGGCAGAAGATAAATTTTATTTAGATTCTCTTCGTGATATATCGATACCGTATGATACGAGTTTTTTTTTTCTGAAGTGGGAGGAGGAAGATTTTCAAGGGTTAACAGTTTGTCTCATACCATTTCGCACGTTATAGTACAGATTGGCCGCAGGGCTGCAGTAGAGTCGCCAGAATTAACGTGAAGGAGCTTCTTCCAACTTTGGGGGATCGTGGATATAAGGCCATGATATTGTAAAAAGTTGCAATTTAGCGTGTATTTATTGCGCAAGGAAAGGAAAGGCAGGAAGCAATTTTCATGCTCATCAAAGAGGTCTGAAATTTGCTTTATTCCTGCTCGGTACCATTGAATCAGATATACCATTTTTTGTCAATCGTAATGAATTTGTTTTTCCAGATTGTCTGCGACAGTATCTCGGTCTTGCTGTGAGGTGTCGTAGACACGATTTCTTGCCAATGCATGACGAATAATTTGTTTGTAAAATTCCAGAAGACAGCGATTAAGATCAAGAAGGTTTTAGTCATAATTACATTGACTGAGCTCAGTGCCGCCAACAGTAGAGAGAGATGATTTTAGAATATACTTCCACGCTGCGTCTAAGTCGGAGCACAGCCGTTTTACCCAAGTTAGTTTCAAAGCCTTATCGAATAGAACAAAATCTTTCATGCCAAGACCGCCATCCGATTTCTTCTTGATTAGTGTTGTCTTTTTTATTTTGGCGGGTTTTTTCTTCCAGATAAAATCGAACACTATTTTTTTGGAGTCTCCATAACGCTGGAGATGAATACAAGTTTGGAGAGGGTTAATGTTTTAACAATATTTATTCTTCCGTATATAGATAAGTCTCTTCGGGACCAAACACTTAAGGTTTTCTTTAGGGATCCTAATTTTGCATAGAAATGTTTCTTATGAGACAATTCAATATTGTAAGTAAAATGCACCCCTTGCGCGTAAACAGGATCATCGCTAGCGCTAATTTGAAGGTTGCAAATTGCGTCTTTCCTATGGCGCATGGAGCCAAGCCTTAGCGTTTCTGATTTTGCCTGATTTATTTTTAGGCCAGAGCACTTTCAAACAGTGAGAGTAAGTCAAATAAATTAGAAACTGACTGGACGTCGGCAAGCAGGGCAGTTGTGTCGTCAGCATATTGCGTGAGCTTGGCCTCTTCATTTCCCTGGATATATATGCCCTTGGTGTTTTTTGACCGTCTTATACTTTGGGCAAGAAGATCCATAGCAATAACAAAGAGTACGCCTGAAAAGAGACAACCCTGACGGACACCGCGTTCTAAGTAGAAGTGTTTAGAGGTAATGCCATTGTTAATGACGCAACTGGAGATGTCTTTATAGAACACGCTGATCCATTGCAATTGTCGGAGGTTTGCTCCAAAGTTGAAAGATTTAAGGCATTTTTGGATGAAGTCCCATTCAATAGAATCAGAAGGCTGGCTTTTTCGAAATCTAAGAAAACAGCTATACCTGGTATTTTTTCTATTTTAGTGAAGTCCATTGTGTCTGCTATTAGTCTGATGCTTTCTCCAATGAATCTGCCCTTTACGTAGCCGGACTGACAAGGATGTTTTATGCTTGACAAGATCTTTTCCAAGCGAAGAGCAATCAATAGTTTTTGTCGTAATTTTGTAGTCAACATCAAGTAGCGATACTTGTCTTCAACTTGTTTAATATTCCCCGTTCTTATTCTTTTTTAGGATTAAAGAAATACTGAATACCTTGCCGTTGAGACAGTGATCCGTGTTGAAATGCAAAACTAAAACTTTCCGCCATAAATTTGCTAACAGCGTTCCCAAAATAGCGATAGAACTCTGAAGTGCGGCCATCTGCACCTGGTGTTTTATTGCTTTCCATCGTCATAAGCGCTCGTTTACATTCATCGCTAGGCATAATACCTTCGTCAAGTCTTTGCAATTTCTTTTGATAATACATTTTTCGTATTAAAGAATTCGATAAACTCCCAGCCGTTCGGATTCGCCGTGTTTTTTCATGTATATATCTGTTTGAAAAAGCGCTCTTCCTCTTAAAGAATCTCTTTCGGGTCGCTTACGAAATCACTTTTGCCGGAGACCGGTAAGACAAGAGAGAGAGAGAGACAAGGCTTGCAACTTGGCGGCCGCCAACGGCGACCTCCTCCATTTCAAACTGGAAGTAACGCCAAAATACTGAAAATCTCTCCTGATTGTCTTTTTACTGGATTTTTACACAAACATAACTGAGCAGTATTTACGGAACTAAAGTTATTGGGCCTTGATGAAACATCAAGCGTTGCTTACAATTCAGGCGAAACTCAAACTTGCAATTATTTTGTTTTACTGTTTGGGACGCGATAGACTGGTGAATTCCTCGCAAGCGTGTGGGAAGAGGAGCTAGGAAACTTTGAAATCCTGAAACGCTGCTATATCTAAATATGTCTAGCTAGTTTTTTGCTGTGTTATGGAAAAGCTCTTAATCTTCAACATATGGGAAATTTAAAGGGGAGTAATGTAAAGCTCTTGTGAAAGAAGCAGTGGAACACAACTTGGTCAGTGACAAACATAAGTTTAAAGAGTGACATACCTAAGTGTGACACTGTCTTACTTCACTCAAACTGGAGCAGTTGACGACGAAAATACTTAAGCAAATTTCCAACAGACATAGGCGCGTTGAGTTGTGGGCGGAAAGCATGAAAAATTTCGGGGAATTTTCAGACGCCATTTCCCCAGCGCGACATCCGTAAAAATCCTCGCAGCATGTACGCGTGTGTGCCGCACGCGATGGTGCAATTTGTTCTAAACACAGAAACGTTTTCCCATATATCATAGGGACAGCCCCAATACTAGAAATGGCGCGCGCAAGCCAAAAATTGCGGACGGGGTGCAAATTGGATCTCGGGGGCGCGGGGGAGTGTAATGGTTGTTCTATTTTGAAAAAGTTACCGCGGTTGTAGGAAATGTTCCTTTTCATCAGGGAAGTGAATGAGCCTGTGGTGGTAAATCAGACAAAGATTTTGCCAAGTTATTATACCAATCGAGTTGTGCATCTCGTTACAGCCTTACTGCAAAGTATCGTTCATATATGTGAAAACTAATCTATACTTTTGGTCATGTTCTTACTGTAAACAGCAGTTGCTATGGCCTTTGCTACGTAAAAAAACTTATACCACTCTGTACATTCCTTTAATTTCACACTTATCTAGAGGTAAATACGGCAAGATCGTTTCAAAATGTTTTTAACAAGCGTTCAAGGGTCTTAAATCTTGCATGTTCAAAAAATGGAATTTTTAATGAACATCGCCATATTTTAGGAGGCCTAACATGTAGTGAGAGGAGAGCCCTGTGGGGGGACTCCCACATAGAAAGAATGGGGGCGCTACTCGTCGTATGTTTTAGGGGTTTGAAAAGCGGTTTTGGTACCTCAAAGGGTGTTAAGCCTCAAAAGATCCACGGTGGGAGTTTTTGTGGTGCATTTTAGGGTATTGAGCCGAAACAGGAGCATGCTCCTGACCGAAAAAATATGACAGGAGATGCGTCGTTTGAGAATTGGTATCTCTTAGGGGAGAAAAAAAATTCAAGCCATGCCCACAAAATAGGATCTTGGCACCTCTTAGGCGTTCTTTTCAAAATTTCCAACGAGCAACCCCGTCCATTTTATGTGGGAGTCTCCCCCTGGGAGGGGTGATTTAGGGTTGGAAATTTTGACGCTGGTCTACATAGCCCCCGTCCCTGTGCATATGGCTTTCAGTAAATTATCTGTAGCCCTGCATCCTAATAATGATGACGTTAATATCCCGAAATGTCTTCAGATTTCTTTAAAAAAAAAAATTGTTCTCATTTCTGATTTCCCGAAGGTTTTTATTTTCCCTCACGGCTGAGCCTCGTTTCCAAGCTTTTTTCAGCGTGCTCAGAAGCGGTCCTGAGGCCCATTTCTCGAAAGTCCCGAAAAGTCAACTGCAAGGACAAAATTAGGCTCGATTTCCGCCGCTTTCTCGAGTCCGGTCTACGTTCCTCCCCGAGAAGAGAATTCGGGGGAGGAGCGCGGGCTCTTTTCCCGAACAGCGGCTGGTAATCGAGCCTAGGACAAAATGCTCGACAAGAAGAAAAACAATCAAGCGAGGAATCCTTTTTACTTCCTTATGATATCTCTATGACCTCAGCTAGAAAGACAAGGAATGGTTTTAGAGAGCGGAAATAGCGGGTCCTCGTTAGAAGGTAGGACAGTGCGAATTAATCCATATTAGACTCTTAAGTTCTACAGGAGCTAAAATAAGCGAGTTGAATTTGTGTTTGAAAGAGGATTGATGCCTTCTGTAATTTTGTAAAGGGCAGTGACGTGGTAAAACGTTTTTTCTGGAAATAACTACGTAAATAAAGCAAGATTATTTAACTGATCGAAGTCTTAATGTTACATTTAAATGCGCACTTTTTGAGCAAAGATCGTTCATTATTGAAAGAGACTTCGCTTCTCGTTTGCAGGGTTCTAAGGGACCGTTCATTTTTTATAAGGTAGGGGGGACTGGTGGGATTTGGGGGGGGGGGGGCATGCGAAAAAAAATGGCTTTCGAGGGGGGCCATCCCAAAAAAATAAGGGAAAAAGGGGGGGTCGTGTGAAATATTTTAGTAAAACTTTAAAATGGCATAATGTTTGAATATCAAAAAAATTGCTATAGAATAAACATAGAAGGCAGGATACAAATTTATTACAAACTTTCCTTCTGCTTTAAAAAAACGTTTGGCGACAAAAAGCATTTGTAGCTACTGAAAAGAAGTATTTAACACTGTTATTTTCGAATGCAACTTTCACTGGCACTCATCTTCATCTTCGCTGTTGTCGAGTTCTTCGTAACCGCTTGTGCTGCTGTGGGAGTCTCTTCCGCCAATGCTGCAAGAAGCAGCAATGCTTTCCGTCAGAGTGTACTCTTCAGGGTACATGAAGGTGTAAACATAATCTTTGACTTCCTGCTCAAGGTTTGTGGTGATTCTGCTTCTTGCAGCATTGGTGAAATAATTCCCTTCCAAGAGCTGTGCAATGTATGGCCCATCTCTTCTAAATAACGACGTGGCAACATCCTCAACTTTAATACACTCTTCCGGGACGGCCGTTCTAGGAGGGTACACAGGGCATTGTGGAAAATCATTTCCTAGCGGGTTTCCAACACAGATTCCATAAACTTGTTGGACGTTGTTTTCAGTCTGCTTCCTCTTTCTTTCATTTGACTTTCTGCGGTTTTCTTTTTTCGTTCTCCTTTTGTTGATGTGCCGTTTGAGTATGCCCTTGAATATGCTGTTATAATTGCTCTTCTTATTTTCTAGTGCTTCCATGTTCTGTGTGACCTTCGTCAACTTAGCTTCCATACATTTGATCTGTTTTACATTAAAACTGTGGGCAAATTCTTCGCCCTGCTTTAAAGCAAGCCCATTGGACTGAAAGAGTGTGGAATCGTGTTCCTTTACATCTTTCAATATGACATTCAACTTTTCCACCATTGCTCTGTGCTCTTTGATGGAGAAGTTCAGTTTTCTTCCATCACTGGGCTTCAACTGGTACCCTGGCATGGAAAACTCACTCGCCCTTTCTGAACAGCCATCCGCACTTAGAAAGATTGTTTCTTTTGCTTGTAAGATGTCAAACTACCTGGATCGTTCAGCTGTAAACCTTTTCTTAAACGACTCGTCGCTTTCGCCATTATTGCGCATTTTGAAATGAGCCTCTTTCATGATGCTCATGTAGTAATGTGCTCTTTTCCCGATTGGAAAAGCCCTTCATGGGTATGTTGTGGTTTAAATCTAGTTTTGGCTAAAATTTTCAAACCAATTGGATTTTCATTTCTCTTTGTTCTGAATTATGACAATGAACTTGAGACATTGAAAATTAAGAAATTTTAAACCATAGATAAATTTAAACCACAACAAGTATGCTAAAATTTATAAAAAGTAATCCACTATTTGCAAGATTTGAGAACACTCATAGCTTTTTGTTTTACCTGCACAGGGCAACATTTATACATGCCTATCACTAGAGTAGAGGTAAAAACCTTCCAAATGAATACATCTGTAAATTAAATGTAACAATGTGTTTCATACAACACGTCAACAGATTTCCAGTTTTTTCACAACACTTTGTACTTGGTTCAGTATCACAATGCAGTAGCAAGGAAAGACTCTGTTCCAGGCCACTGTTACTTCTGTAAGATTGAGAAGTTTATGAATGAGCACTATGAGGGGGAGAACTACAGGGAGTTTCTAAAGTTGTCCTGTCAAGAAAAGGAAGGAGAAATTTGTTCTTTTTGTTGTGAATGGACTGGACCACCCATAGAAAGATACCCTAAACCAGTTCCTGACCATTCCTGCCTACCGGAATACCACTACCTCTCCTACCAGAAGACCCCAAAAGAAGGGCGTGATCCAGATGACTGGCAGCCAAGGGTCCAAGCGAAGGAAGAGCATGGAAGTGGCAGGCTGGTTTTATCTGACCCAAAGAGCGTTGCTCTATTTGCAGATAAGTTTACTGTCAAATCAAAGTTTGTGGTGGATTATCTTCAGCATCTTGAAGTGCTGGAATTTAAAAGGGAAAAGAGAGCAGAAGAAAAGGCAAAGTTAAGTAGGGACGCAAAAGATAAATCATATGAGGATCATCCTTGGACTGAGTTGTGCGAAGATCTAACCAAGCTTAAAAAGCCACGTGTTCCAGAACTAAACAAGTACTTGAACCACCACGGGCTGAAGCAGCATTTGAAAAGCAGCAAGAGTGAGAAAGTAAAGGCAAATGTAAGACATTCATGCTTGCAGCAGAAGAGTCCTCTCAGAGCTGGCCAACCAACACTGAGAAATGCCGGACATTGACACAAAATGACAACAGGGCAAGTGCTGACAGCAGTGAAATGGATGAAAGTGACAATGATGAGTATGACAGTGATGCCATTGACTCTGGGGGAGAAGATGACTCAAGTGACGTCATTCTTGTATTCATCGATTCAGATGAGGAAGATGCCAATGAGAGGCCAAATGCCACACGCTCAGGGCGAGCCATAACTAGGAGATCCGAAATTGACTTCTCTTTCTTTCGATTTGTTTTTTAAACAACAGCTCTCTGTAGTATAGGGATTGTAAATGTTGTCTTCATAGTGAGCACAATAACGTGAAGTAGGGGAATAAAAGAGAAATATTAAAAAAGTTGAAATCTAAATATTGTTTTTCAATTTCTTTTTTTTTGGGGGGGGGTCATCCCAAAAAATGACCGCTATAAGGGGGGGCCATGTGAAAAAATTGGTAAGTTGAGGGGGGCTCATGCAATTTTTAAATGGTGCTTCCCAAATCCCACCAGCCCTCCCTCCCTCATAAAAAATGAACGGTCCCTAAGACAGTTCAAAATCTCTTTTTGCGTTTGGTGGCATTATGTTTCGTCAATGGCTTCCTCAATGGTAAAAACTCACTGAAGTGCTTTTATGTAAGATTGTATGTGATCGGAAGGCTTTGCAAAATTTGTCAAAACATTTTAATAAGCGTTTGCATTTTTATCTTTTTATTATGACCTTTTTTTTTTTAGGGTCATGAAAAATGAAGTCACGTTTAAGTTTAAGGTATAAAATCAGGGTGGACGGAGACTTTGTACATTGAATCAAACAGCTCAATAAATAGAAAGACGTGTAGCTGAATGAACCGTGGAACAATAGTGACATTGTAATTATATTGTTATGTCAATAAATTATTGTTTATTCTAAAGGTCAAGTTGTTTAACCCCTTTTATTATATAGACTTGAGTGTTTTGCTGAAAAATACACCACGCGTAAAATTCATACGAAACCATATCCAGGACTTGGGTGGCGTATTTTCCATATCCTCACTAGTGAAGTCTCACTAGACAATAATTATTTGACAATGTTCAGAATTCTGAATTGAACGTTCAGAATCCTTTAAGATAGGTAACCTTTTTGGTGTGAAAGACCCTATCCCCGGCGGGCTTCGTTCACGTGTGGTTTATAAGTTTACATGTGCGGGCTGTAATGCCTGTTATGTCGGCGAAACCTCGCGACATTTTTCCACACGCGTACGTGAGCACTTAGCCGTTGATAGGGCCTCTCACATCTTCAAACATCTTCAGAATTCTGAACGTTGTCGCTCATTGTGTTCAATAGACTGCTTTCATATTTTAGATCACGCCACTACCAGCTTTCAACTCAAGATAAAGGAGGCTGTCCATATTCAAAAAGAACTACCTTGCCTCAATCAGCAATTACACCATGTAAGTCTAAAATTATCCTTTTAATTTACACCTTTTCGCGTTCTGTTGTTACTATTTGTCTTAATTAGCATTTTTGCCTACTTATTATTCAACTTGCTTTGTAATCATTCATTCAACTGAAGATGACAGAAGTTCTGTCGAAACATGTCTTTCAAACTTAAAAAATTGGTCGTTTTCCTTAAAATCTTTACATGTCTGCTGCTATCTAGACAATAATTATTCTCATGAAGATATTGATGACTTCGCTGATATCATGTTTGAACCTTACACTCACTTTCAGTGTTACGTGCATAGTGGACATCTTTCGACATACCATCTTTCAACATGCTATGTGAATGGCTGAAAAACCATTTCACTCTGAAACTGGCACTTTTTCCGGTTATTAGCAGAAGAAATGACAAATAAATGATAATTACTGACCTCCAATGGCTGAAGAAGATTGCTTCTCAATAGTGACTTCCGGTAGAATTGGGCCACTGCCACTTTTCATATTCGCAAGGTGTAAACATTCAAAACAGTTGATTTATCTCTCCCAGAATGACTTCTGATACTCCTAATTTAAGTTAGATGTCAAATAAATCCATCTTTTATCAGTAAAATTTGAGTTCAACCGTAAAGAAGTCAGTTGTGCTTATATTTTTGATGTAGGCCAGGTTACATATAGCATCAAAAGATGTCACCTTTGTACATGACACTGAAAGCAGGTGTAAAAAGTACTAAGATTTGTTGATGTATGATCAGAACATCTTTGGGTCTTCCTTGAAAGTCTTCAGCATCCTTGGGTTATCTTCGGGAATCTTCAGAAATTATCTTTCGAAATTTTCGGAAAATGTTCAGAAACTTTTGTGTGGCCTTTGGACAGTTTTTAAAGAATCTCGAGAAATCTTCAGAAAGTGGTTGGAAATCTTTGGAAAATCATCAAAAATGTTATTGTCAGTATGTCTATATAATAAACAAAGTAATACATGGTAACTTGAATGTGTAGATGTAGAATATCTCTTCTCGTATTCAACTTTACATCTTACGAGTGAGCGCAGCGAACAAGTGAGATATTGAGTTGAACACTGGAAGAGATATTCCATATCTACGTGGACCCATGTATTATCCTCTATATGTCGCAGAAATAATCAATTAAGCAGGATACTTCAGCTGTTCTGATAGTGTCTCTATTTTTGTTGTTTTTGTCATTGAGCACTTATTATGAGGCCCTGGCTCAGGAGAATATGAAACCACTCCCACCGTGTCATGACTTTAAATAAACTATTACTATTACTATAATAGTCACTCTCCCTTTCAAAGTGGCAATATCCAACCGTTGCCCTGCTGGTCCAGTCACAGTTAACCCTTCATGGTCATTTAAGGAATTTTTTAGATATTCACATCCTCAGTTCTTCTTTCCTTTGAGTTCATAGAAATATATCAGTTTTTGTCAGAACATAGAAAATTGTCCCTAATACATGTAAGTGGGTGTTCAGAGAGTAGGTTTTCACTGTACCTTTAAAGTACTAGTTAGTGATATGTGTTAATGTACCAGTTAATATCCTTCGTGTTTCAGTAACTACCTGAACATGAAAAAGAAGTTTATCAAGAAATGACACATCAGGATAAAGCAAACAAGTGATATTGACCTGCTCGGAATGATAGGATGGACTGCACTGGAGAGTACATTTCAGTAAGTTTTTTCTTTGCAAAAGAAAGGCTTTTAATTGAGTGTCATAAAGCCAAAACCACACTGTTCGCTCTGGCCAATCAGAAAGGATACCAACAGCTATTCTGTATATGACTTGTAATTTACAGAAACGTGTGGATACCGTCAGCTTGAATGAGAAACGCTGAAAGGAGGAGAGAGAGGAGGTGAAGAGGGGATGGCTGCCTGGGCGAGGTTTGAACCCAAGCTATTTAGTAAATAAATCTGGTTTGAATTCACATTGAATTCAAATTGAATTGGTGATGTTAAAAAACAGGTTTTGTTTTTGCACAAGATCTATTTTTTGGTTTGATTAGTGATGAGAGACATAAAATTGTCTAATTGTGTGTGGATAACCTACACTAGTCATATTCTTTCAAGCAAGTAAGTAAGTGAGAAACTTTCTTTACATGCCAAGTGCTCTAATCTAGCATGATTAAGGTGCTAATTGGAGACACAACATAAACTAGAAATTATTAAAAAATATTTACTAAAAACTTACACTAGCTACTACAGTAGATAGTTAATAAAGATTCTAATAACAAAAATACTTCAACACACACCATTATAAAAAAAAAATTAAAATATGAAACAAATGAATGCTAACAATTATTCTATAAAATTAAAACGAAAACCATGTGTTTGATATGTATATACTGCTAGTTGTTGCATTCAAGTCATGATCGACATCCGCTTAACTCTAATAATGTTAGACCCATTGTAAGAATGTTTCTTCAAAAGACAGTAAAGGACGGTGATTCTCTTACTTTCTTGGAAGTTTTGCCCATAGGTGTGGTCCCAAGTACCTAACAAAATGTTTCCTGTCGAACCTTACTACATGTAACTTAGTAAGTCAGAATCTTAAGATAGCCCACACTGAAAATGTGTCCTTTTTCTCTTAAATAACAGTTGTGTGAATTTAGATATTTTTTACATTTTTTAGCTGTATGTGATGAAAGATTCTACATGGTTGGCTTCATGTCATGTTACAATCTTCCTGATGAAGGATTCCTCCCTTGTGAAATTGGTGCTGTGGAGTATTCTCTCAATGAGGGAATCTTACGAAAGATGCATTACTTTATCAAACCAGGTTTGTCCAAATGTAACAACAAACTAATTATATGCTTAGCAAGTGTACTACACTCTGCTATTAGAACTTACAGTTCTGCAATTTTTGTGAACATGAATTTCTCAAATAGGGACCAGTGTAAGTGAAAATAATATCAATTTATAATTTGAAGCAAAGCTCAATGTTGCAACTGCTGGGGTCGCCAGTGTGACCAACTTTTTTTTTAACTGGTGACTAACTTTTCACACTTTTCACTGAAATACTTTTGCTGGTGACTAAATCTGAAAACAGCTGGCCCTGAGGTTTTTTTCCAGAAAGTTTGTGAAGGTCCACTTTTAGAGTACAAAACTAAAATATTGGTATAATGGTGCTTTTCTGTTTTTTTTTTTTTAGGTGACATTAAGGTAGGCCTTCGATATACAGCCATGAGTACAAGTGAGTATTGTTTAAAAACTGCTGCAAATTGTTGATTCTCTGTGAGACTTTTTTGCATCTTAATTTCTTATGGTGTCTCAACTTGAATCTTGGACTTCTCTCTAAGGTCCTGAGGGAATAATTAAAATCTTTTATAGAGTAGCTCAGCAGTTGTAAACTTACCGAGGCTCTCGATAACTCTTTCGTCAGCCATTCCATTTCAATGCTCAGGTATAATGAGTATTACACAGGGCTTGAAAAAAAACTTGAATTCCAACTTGCCCTAGGCAAGTATTAGTTTACTCTTTTTTCATTTAGTTAGACAACTTGCTTGCCCATTCGGCAAGTGAGAATGAAAAGTTACTTGCCTGGTAGGAAAACCTACTTGTCCCGGATAACTGAACAGCACTTTTTTCAAGCCCTGTAACATGGCTACGAGGACCTACCTTGCTCTGTGTTTTGTCCCCTTATTGTGCAGCTTTAACAGTAAGCGCAGACTAGTGACACCCCTCATGGGTGTTACTGGTTATACATGTAGATTCAAATAAGATAACTGGTCTTCAGCCACTCCTCAGAGCAAGGCAGAAATTTGCTCCTCTGACACAGCCCTGCTACAGGAAAGTCCTTGTTCTTGGTATAAGATTTATTTTAATTAACAAAACCCCTTGGCGTCATTATTGCTTAGGGCAATAATATTGAAAAAGACTTCCATGTTCAGTGTTGTACTGTGTTTTACTTTTAAGCAAATTCACATACAAATGTAGCCAAATTTACAGGCAAATGTATGGCAAATTAGAAAAATTAACTGAGTGTCTTCTAGCTAAGCTACATCATTCAAACTTGGTGAATACAATCTTCTACTTAGTATTTTAACGCTGTGATTCACAAATTGTGTAAAATTCAATTTTTGAAAAAAGTTATTTGCCTTCAGATTCCCATACACACACTGTAATTTCTGACCACTTTGCCTACCTGTCAAGATGGTGCCGAAAAGCATGATTTGGCCTATTGACTTTCAGCCACTCCTTCATCCAAGAAGATTGAACATGTATCCACCTTTCATATCTTGAATTCCGATAATAACTGCTATGGATAATACGTAACATTTTTTTTTGTTAATTTCTAGGTGAGAGAACTCATAAGATACCGGTAGAGGGTTTGGCTAAGAAAGATGACATATATCGCAAGATCTGGCTAGACCTCTTGCGCTTTGTCAATCCAGAACAGACTGCCATTTTCCCTCCTGTGTATTCCAGGGTTTGTATTGTAGGACCAAGAATTTTGATATTATCATTATTTGCAAGATGAAAAACTAATTAACTTCTTGTCTGTTGCTTCTCAGATTTCAGAAACAAAACAAACTGAGTACTGTCTGCAGTGGTTGGCTCGAAATGCACGTTAGAGAACTAGAAAGACTAAAAGGTTTGAGTAATACATCGGAACCTTGATATAATGAATCTCTATATAACAAAGTCTTCCATATAATGAACGATATTCTTTGCCCCAATAGTAGTTAACATATGGAAAAGAACCCCAATATAACAAAACCCTGTTAGGGGTAGTTTGCCAGTCCCTTGGCTGTTCAAGGTTTCACTTTACTGGTGTATGAAATTGCCATTTTAAAATACACTCTTAACAGTACAGATCAACTCGAACAGTATTATAGGGACAGGGACACAATGGAGAAAGAATTAACCATGGTCATAAAAAAGCTTCGCTGGCTTTCCAGCCCTGTACAACTTCAAAGGGGAGTGAAATATCAGGAGAAAAGACATTTGCCTTAGGAAAGACTTAAAGAGTTAATCTATGAATTGAGAAAGTGCTGCCATTTTTTTGTTATTTAGAAATGCCAAATAAACTGAAGGTGTATGAACTAGAGGGACTAGTGTGTGATTTACATGCTCATTTTACGGCTGCTTCTGGAAGTACCTTAGGAATTTCAAAATCAAAGGCCACAGAGCTTCTCTCCAGTACCATATTTGACTATGAACCTAACTCAAGGTATGTTTTGACATATTGATCTTTCCTCATTAGGGTTTTTACAACTTTTTGATTAAATTGTAGACAGACATCCAAGAGGTTACTTCAACTCAGAAAAATGTGGTCTAGGTGTCCAAGGTTATATTCAACACCTCCCTAAATAGAGTTTTCATGGAGTTCTGCAGTAGGGAGCTTTATTTGCTGTACATAGTAGGCATCTGATAGGGCCATCTTTTTCTAAAGAATTAGATGAGTCACACAGTAGAGTAGATCTTACAGTGGATGGTGGTTTTCAGCAGCTGGCTCCTTACCACTACCCTGCAAAAATACTTGTATCCATGATCAAACACCTTGATGTCAGACATACCCAATCTGTGCTTGGACCACCTCTGATCCTCCTTTGTCGCACTTAGACCTGACTCCTCCCTTTCCCCCACCCCCTGCTGTTTTAGATGCAGGCACAGAAAAATTGGTCAGCCAGTAGCTCTTGCAAGGTCTCACATGAATGGCTTGATACCCTTTGAGAGACCAATAGAACAAACAACAGAAACAATGTCACTTCCTTAAAACAATAACAGCTGGTATGATGACAAATAGAATTGCAAGCTTGTGAGAGCTGTTACAAATCTGCAAAAAGTGGCATTAATTAAGGTCATTGATTTTTTTTGTCACGGTGGATGTTAGGTTTCATAATAAATTTGGTTAATAACCTCATCCAGAGTGGCCTATCACCATTACCAGTAGTTGAAAACCATTTTTCTGGTCAATATATGAATGCATGAGGGAACTTAAGAAAAAAATTGTTTGATGTTCTGAAACATTTTCAGGTGTGACTGGCATGAAAAAGAAGAGGTAAAATTTTTTGCTCTGGGAACAGTCCTCCGCTACTGGTAAGAAATTACTGCTTTTGTCATCACTTCCTACATTTTAATGTCAGTTTAAGAATTAGCTTGATCAGCAAAATAATGTTTGACTCAGATTCAGTTATTTCCCTTTAGTTATTAAATTTTTTTTTCCAGCTACTGTATGTCAGATTTACTATGCTCAGTTTACGGGATCCCCTTGACTCCAAACCATCTTCCTGAGAGACCAGATGGAATATTCTGCACTGTAATCAAGCCAGTAGAGAGTAGCCGGTCTTTGCAGGAAGAAACTCAGCCTGGGATGAGAAGGCCCATACCGGATAATGGACCTTTTGCCTCAAGAGATTATTGTTACTACAATCAAGGGGCTAGTAATCAAGGTGCAGTACCTGTATTTATAGCAAATGTCTTCTGTCCAAGTCATGTATGTCTTGATGTGTTTGAGTTAAAAAGAAAAAACTTTTTCTTTTCACAAATTCTTAGCTTCTTCTGAGAATTGGTCACATAAAGAAGAGTCACCAGCAGCAGTAGCTGAAAGCGTGTGAAACAACAAGAACAAAAACAACAACTACAACCACAACCACAACCAGAAGCAGTAGCTCTAGCTGAAAGCTTGTCAAAAACTAAAAGTATTATATCCAAAGCTCTCAAGTTCAAGACCACATTAATCAATTTTGCACAGAAATTTAAGATGATTTTCTGTAGAGATTTGTTTATAAAATAAGTGGTGATAGTGTGTTTCTCTTCCTTGAAGGTCCCATTTCCAGTAGCAATCCAGGTGCCTATACTCGCTCGGGACCCACCTATGATCAACAGAGTCTGTACAGTGCACAAGATGACAACACTGAATATACCAGCAGAGCACAAGCACAAGCACCACCACAGGCTGCAGCCTGGCAGGTGTCTCAACGATCATCTCAACCTCCACAACCTGTGTCAGGCTTTGGAGTGGGGAGAGGACGGGGTAGAGGGCGAGGCGGTCAGCTCAGTCAACCTCTTCGGCGACCAAACCTTCCTGGTATGTCCGCAGGTGGGACAGGTTCTGTTTTTCCAGGTGAGTTGTGAAAGACTATTTTGCCATATCAGTTTTTGCTTCAGTTAATTAAATACCAGGCCCCAAATAAATACTGGGTCAACAAGAATGAGTTTAAAGTAAACGCTTATGTTTTTAAAGTACCGTCGTTTATAAAAGGTTAAAAGTGTTCCTTAAAACCAACCCTATCTACTGCATTCTCATTGACTAATAGGTGTTAAGCACCCTACGACTTTTAAAAGGGCTTGGTCATGCACTGAAAGTGTACACTTAGGTTTTTTCATTTTTCACCATAGATAAATGAAATAGATATCTTAATTGACCACTCCCCTAATGGGGCTTTTCAGGGCCATTGAAACCAACTGATGAAACAAATAATGCAAATGAACATAACATAATGTAAACTGCCTATTATTTAATTGTAGTTATCAATACTGTCATCATTGCCAGCAGTAGGTGAAATCCTAATGCTTTAACCTTGTGTGCTTTTTAAACCTTAGATACATCTTGGAGCAGTATTGCTGCTTCTGAGCAGCCATCAGCTTCTACAGGCAATATTCCAGCATGGGCCAGAGCAGATTCTAAATCCCACTCTGCTGGACGAGGGGCATTAAGAGCCCCTGCCACCAGACCAAAGGTTTATGCTGGGGCGATGAATCCGCCAGCCCCAGGAAATGCCCCAATGCCTCCATCTGCTTGGCAACAGCAGGCCACCTGGCAAGGGGGAAGTGGCATAGCATCACAGATGAATTCTCTTAATCTGAATACCTAACATTGATATGCTGTAGAATCATCATGTGGTTAATCTTTTAAGCTCTAAACTCATTTCTCCTCTTGGCCAAGAATACACTCCAAGAAGAAGACTTAGGAATTGTTCAACAAAGAGAAATGCCTTTATTTACTTGTGTGACCAAAATCTCAGAGATGGGACTGGAACGTAATATTTACAGTGCCCATCACCTGGCTGAGTGATCTTAAATGCCAAAAAATGTGCTTGCTTTAAAGCATTCAGAGACTTAATTACCTAGATGAATGGATCACTTCTAATTTTCATCTCTGAATTGTCCTTAGAAATTAGGTGAATTTTTATGTGGACAACAAGGCTTGAAGGTTCAGCTGTAGACTTCCCTTCAAGTTGGCACAACGACATATTTATTTTACTTATGTTGGCATTTTATTGTGTTCGCCGTCTCTGAGCAATATTGTTTTTTAAGTTGTGTCAATAACATTGTTACAGTGACTATGCCACTAGTAAAGAAGACAAATGTATTTTAAAATAAGTATTATTTCATATCCCTAAAACCACAGCTCTCCTTGATTAATAGTATTTATTGATGCTGTCATATTTAGACATGGTTTCCGTTTGTATCATACAATGTTCCCTTACACAAACTGTAAAATGATTTATTGATTTAATTAGTATATTTATTAGTTGATAAGCGTTACTTTATTACCAGTTTGCAGTTACTAAGTTTTATCAACCATAACAGCTCTGATAAACACTACTCATTTTAAGGTCTACTCTCTATTCTGACTCGTAAACAAGCTGTTTAGAACTTCTAGTTGTTTGCATACCTCTCCTTCTCTGTGAGGTTCCTCCTTCCACTATGGCAGAATTCTAACTTAGCTCTTAGGTCGCACTTAGTCAAACAAAACCAATTCTGCTTTCATTCCTCTGTGTCAATGTGATTTCTTTTGCATTATTCTCAGTGCTAAGTCTTGGAGCTAAGTTGGAATTTTAGTAGAGTAAACTTGGCCCATCCCTAACGTAGCAAACCAAAAGACAAATTATTTAACCGACAAGAACACAGTTATTGCTGAAATGTCTAAAGTGTTACAAGTCCACCACTTACACTACTGTTTCTCATTTTTGGTGGACATTAGGGAATAAAACCTCTATTTGTTTATCTTTTTGCTGTGACAAGTAAAAGTAATTGGACCGAGTTGAGTACAATTCCGGGGTAAACAGGAGAGCAGTTTCAAAATTGGGCAATAGCACAGCGTGAAGCTGATTTAAGATTAAGAGCACAACTACTCCCTGCTCGCATGGAGAACGAATCACAATCAAGAATGTTGTTATTGATACAATTAAGATCATGTTCAGACTTTTTAAATCAAGGCAAGGTGTGGAGAGAGCTCAGAGCCACAGTCATAGTTTCAATCAGCCAAATATAATAAACTAGTAGCTGTCTATCATTGTTCTACCGGTAGACATTCAAGGGAGCGGCCACAAACATGCTACGATTTTTATCACATAAAGACAGAAACCAAAGTTTTGCTTCTGGGAAATTGCTAGACAAGATGAGATATTTTTTAAGTTTGGGAAAACCTCTTTAAAATCTTTAAAAGGACTATGCCTGCTGAGGGCGTAACAGAATACGTATGGTATGTTGCTGTTATTTAGCCATTGACTATGTTATTGTTGGATCAAAAACGATTGATCACAATTATTTACAAAATTTAAGAAATTATTGAAACCAATGTAAGCGTTGTTGTGCAGTCTACACTAGTGAATGCCTTACTTTAGTGCTACATTTAATTTCAACTTTGGTAAATAGATTATTAAAGGTTATTATATTGTTCTAGCCTTAGGGTTTGGGTACGAGTATTGGCTGGTTCCCGGACTCCTGGTTAATTCTGAAATGTTGCTCAAAATTTTTACAACTGCAATCTCGAGAATTATTGTTTTCATTGCCAAAATATAGTTCAGTGGCAGATCTAAGGGAGGGGCCCAGGGGGCCCCCGGCCTCCCCCCCCCCCCCCCTCTATTTTGGGTAAAAAAAAAGAAGAAATCACAGAAGGAAGAAAACCTAGAAAAAAAAAAAGAAAACCTAGCAGGGCAAGCAAAACAACAGTTTTCATTCTATTGCTGATATGGACTTGAGGTAGCAGGCAATTACGTACACGCGTGTTGGAGAGGCGCGTGCGAGAGTGGCGCGTGCGAGGATTAGTTACTAAGAACTCTTATTGTTTCTCTTTCCTCGTGTTACCAAGCAAAAACCCATTCTATGAAGACTTCTAAGTCCTAAAATTTGATTTAACTCGGACGGTGTCAGCAAATCGATTCAACTCCTTTACCCGACGCAGGGATTTAGAAATTTTGGAGGGTTGACAAATCTTGGGGTGGCGTGACATTTTGTAAAATGAAACCTTCGATTCCGCTCGAGTACTTCTGATCTCGTGATAATTGCAGACTTCGATCTGTTCAGACAACACCCTGTCTGCTGAAGGAGCGGTTTTCTATTTTATCTGTGGATAAAATGGACATGAACTGATTCTAGAAGGTTAGTGTATAGTAGGAATGCTTTAAACAAAACTTCGGTCAGGAAAAGAACATTTCCTACTGAGAAAACTAGTAATTCAGTTCGAGTTACTGGACGGATTCACCGTTAGGCCAGACACGGCGATTAGGATTCTAATTTAGGTTACTAAGTAGATTTTCGTTCTATGTAGGAATTTCCTGTTCATGGCCACAGTTATACGTAGAAGAGACTGATTCTGGCCACAAGAGAAGCTTTAACTTTTCAGGTAAGCAGGATGAGTGAAATAAAATAATGAAACGTAAGCACATTTGCGGGATGAGGAAAATTCGGTAGCGCTAACAAGCAACAGACACGGGGAAAACCTTAGTCATTTCTACAGTTATTTAATTATTGAGAAGATTTTAATTTAATGTCCAATAATTTTTGAGCTTACTATCATTCATAACGAATAGTTTAGTCCCAAGTTTATATACAACGAGACACGTTCGCATTCGAAGAACTTCATTAAAAAGGAAGTCGTGGAATGTGAAATCTAGCCTGTTTCTACGTTTCGCAAAGATTGATCATGAATGACTCAGTTGTCCTAAACAAACTCAATCATCAGCGTTTGTCAGGAACAATTTCGTCGCCAGAGGTAAAACCAGTAGTTCAATTACCAGCGAACTTAAGCGAAATCAGATCAACCTAAACTCGTGATTTTATTTGCTCTTTTACCGGTGAACGCATAAGTTTACTTTACAACAAAAGCTGAGGGCCACATAAACTCCCAGATACTTGATTCTTAGACTAATTACAGATTGAAGACATATATATATGATCTGCTGTTGTGATTTATAATCGGGTTCTTTATCTTAGTTTATGGTACATTACTTCCCTAAACCGGAGAGGTTTTACTATTCATCAGTAATCAGTATTTACTAGCAAGCAGTAAGTTAAGCATGTTACTTGATAGTAATCAGTATTGATGTCTTTTTGCCTGGCGCAAGTTGTAAAGGTTTCTCTTGACGCAACTGCGATAAACCCAGCGAGAAAAAGCAAATCTCTCTTATGGGTTAACTTGTAAGTTTAAATTTTCGATCTCATTGCTGCTTTGTTAGCATCAATACTTTCAATTTTGAGTAAGAGAAAATGTAATTAGTAAATGTAACGTCAGATTCGAGCCAACCTGTTTGTTTCTACAGTTGTATAAACTCCTTGGTGACTGACACTGGCTCGTTTTTAAGTGAGTTAAAAAGAAACTGCAGGACCATAGAACTTCTCTGCAAGGTAAGAAAATTATGAAAAAAATCTGATATGTGCATTCCGGTCTGTGTTTTTAGCTGTGTTTGTCTGATCAATAAAAAGGTGGAAAGCTTTTGCTTGCTTGCGTTTCTCAATTTGTTGTAGACGTCAATCTGTTAATTTACTACAGTGTAGTAGGGAGGCGCGGTGGCCTCATGGTTAGTGCGCTCGTCTCCGGATCGAGCGGTCCGGGTTCGAGCCCTGGCCGGGGACATTGTGTTGTGTTCTTGGGCAAGACACTTTACTCTCACAGTGCCTCTCTCCACCGAGGTGTATAAATGGGTACCGGCGAACTTAATGCTGGGGGTAACCCTGCGATGGACTAGCATCCCATCCAGGGGGGAGTAGAAATACTCCTAGTCGCTTCATGCTACAGAAACCGGGATAAGCTCCGGCCTGATGGGCCACTTGGCTCGCATGCAGACTTTACCTTACCTACCTTATGCTTGTTAATTATAACTGGCCAATGAAACAATTCTGCTTATTATTATTATTATTTTTTTTTTTTTTGCTGAGTACAGTGTGACTTTCTTTATATCCAAAAGAGTTACCATGCCTGTTTGCAAAACAACTGTAGTCTGTTGAATCTTTTGAATTTTTTAGAGTTGATTTGCATTTGGACGATTTGCGTTTCTCTTTAAAGTCTTTTAATCTCGCTGTTTTATTTACTAGTAAGATGAAATTCATAATGGTTTCTAGCACATCAATGTTGACTCGTAAGAAACAATGAACGACTGCTTTCTCCTTGGTGAAAGTAAGAAGCTAGATTAACATGTTAGCAGATACAATTTGCATGTAAGGAATTAAATATTCTCCTGACACATTAGAGCGATGAAGCCAATGAGAAAAAGCATATCTTTCTTATTTTTGGTCTCTTATTGCTGCTTTGGTCGCAGCAACATTTTCAATTTTGACCAAGAGCAAATGTTTTATCTGTCACTTGAGTTTAGAGCCAACTTGTTATTTCTACAATTGTAAACTCCTTGATGACTGACTGACACTGTCATTTTCAACAGAATAAAAACAGCTGCACGACTACAGAACGTCTCTGCAAGGTAAGAACTCTTCCAACATTTCTACAACTAAAAACAATCCAATTCAAGGGAAGTTTTTAATCTGTTGCTAGTGTGGACTAAAGGTAGTAGGCATTACGTGTAGATGTGTTGGAGAGGCACGAGAGATGCTTTGTTGCCGGAGACATATTTTTTCTCTTTCCTCGTGTTTCCACGTAACCATTCTATGAAGATTTCTAAGTTCTAAAATTTGATTTATCTAGGAAGGTGTCAGCAAATTGATCCAATTCCTAACCGCATGGATTTCGAAATTTTTGAGGGTTGACCAATCATGGACGATAGTTTGGGGGAGCGTGACATTTTGTGTGATAAAACCTTCGATTCCGCTTGAGTGCTTCTGATCTCGTGATCATTGCAGACTTTGATCTGTTCAGACAACAACCTGTCTGCTGATGGAGCGGTTTTCTATTTTATCGGTGGATAAAATGGACATGAACTGATTCTAGAAGGGACTTCAGGTCAGGAAAAGAACAATTGCTTTTGAGAATAATTCAGTTCGCGTGACTAGACGAATTCACCGTTAGGCCAGACACAACGACAGTGGGATTCTAATTTAAGTTACTAAGTAGATTTTCGCTCTACGTAGGAATCTCCTGTTCTTGGCCACAGTTATACGTAGAAGAGACTGATTCTGGCCAGAAGAGAAGCTTTAACGTTTCAGGTAAGGAGGATGAGTGAAATAAAATAATGAAACGTGAGCACATTTGAGGGACGAGCAAAATTCGATAGCGCTAACAAGCAACAGACACGGGAAAAACCTTAGTCATTTCCACAGTTATTTAATTACTGAGAAGATTTTAATCCAATATCCAATAATTTTTGAGCTAACTATCATTCATAACGAACAGTTTAGTCCCAAGTTTACACACAATTAACCAGACATGTTCGCATTCGCAGAACTCAATTAAGAAGGAAGTTGTGGAATGTGAAATCTAGCCTGTTTCTACGTTTCGCAAAGATTGATCATGAATGACTCAGTTGTCGAAAACAAACTCAATCATTAGCGTTTGTCAGGAACAATTTCGTCACCAGTGGTAATACCAGTAGTTCAATTACCAGCGAACTTGAGCGAAATCAGATCAACCTAAACTTGTGATTTTATTTGTATTTTTACCGGTGAACGCATAAGTTTACTTTGCAACAAAAGCTAAGGGCCACATTAACTCCCAGATACTTGATACTTAGATTAATTACAGATTGAAAACATATATATATGATCTGCTGTTGTGATATATAATCGGGTTCTTTATCTCAGTTTATGGTACAGTACTTCCTTAAACCGGAGAGTATTTACCATTCATCAGTAGTCAGCATTTACTAGCAAGCAGTAAGTTAAGCATGTGTTACTTGATTGTAATCAATATTGATGTCTTTTTGCCTGGCTCAAGTTGTAAAGGTTTCTCTTGACGCAACTGCGATAAACCCAGCGCGAAAAAGCAAATCTCTCTTATGGGTTAACTTATACGGTTAAATTTTCGATCTCATTGCTACTTTGTTAGCATCAATACTTTCAAGTTTGACTAAGAGCAAATATAATCAGGTTATGTTTGAGCCAAGCTGTTTGTTTCTACAGTTGTATAAACTCCTTGGTGACTGACTGACTGACTGACACTGGCTCGTTTTCAAGTGAGTTGAGAAACAACTGCATGACCATAGAACCTCTCTGCAAGGTAAGAAAATTATGAAAAAAATCTGATATGTGCATTCCGGTCTGTGTTTTTAGCTGTGTTTGTCTGTATATGTATGGATCAATAAAATAACAAAGGTGGAAAGATTTAGCTCGCTTGCTTTTCTCAATTTGTTGTAGACGCCAATCTGTCGAACACTTAATTTACTACAGTGTATGTTTGTCAACTGGCCAATAAAATAATCCTGATTATTTTTTTATTGTGTACAGTGTAACTTTCTTTATATTCAAAAGAGTTATCATGCCTGTTTGCAATACAACTGTAGTCTGTAATGAACCTTCTTAATTTTTAGAGTTCGATTTGCATTTGGACGATTTGCGTTTCAGTTTTAAGTCTTTTAATCTCGTTGTTTTATTTACTAGTAAGATGAAATTCATAATGGTTTCTAGCACATCAATGTTGCGACTCGTAAACACTGAACGACTGCTTTCTCCTTGGTGAAAGTTAATAAGCTTGATTAGAATGTTAGCAGATACAATTTGCACGTAAGGAATTGAATATTCTCCTGATACATTAGAGCGATGAAGCCAATGAGAAAAAGCATATCTTTCTTATTTTTGATCTCTTATTGCTGCTTTGGTCGCAGCAACATTTCCAGTTTTGACCAAGAGCAAATGTTTTATCTGTTACTTGAGTTTAGAGCCAACTTGTTATTTCTACAATTGTAAACTCCTTGATGACTGACTGACACTGTCATTTTCAACAGAATAAAAACAGCTGCACGACTACAGAACGTCTCTGCAAGGTAAGAATTCTTCCAACATTTCTTCAACTAAAAACAATCCAATTCAAGGGAAGTTTTCAATCTGTTGCTAGTGTGGACTAAAGGTAGTAGGCATTACGTGTACATGTGTTGGAGAGGCACGAGCGATGCTTTGTTGCCGAGGACATATTTTTTCTCTTTCCTCGTGTTTCCACGTAACCATTCTATGAAGATTTCTAAGTTCTAAAATTTGATTTATCTAGGAAGGTGTCAGCAAATTGATCCAATTCCTAACCCGCCGCATGGATTTCGAAATTTTTGAGGGTTGACCAATCATGGTCGATAGTTTGGGGTGGCGTAACGTATTGTAAAATTACACCTTCGATTCCGCTTGAGTGCTTCTGATCTCGTGATCATTGCAGACTTTGATCTGCTCAGACAACACCTTGTCTGCTGAAGGAACGGTTTTCTATTTTATCGGTGGATAAAATGGACATGAACTGATTCTAGAAGGGACTTCAGGTCAGGAAAAGAACATTTGCTTCTGAGAATAATTCATTTCGAGTGACTAGACGGATTCACCGTTAGAGCAGACACAACGACAGTGGGATTCTAATTTAAGTTACTAAGTAGATTCTCATTCTATGTAGGAATCTCGTGTTCATGGCCACAGTTATACGTAGAGGAGACTGATTCTGGCCAGAAGAGAAGGTTTAACGTTTCAGGTAAGCAGGATGAGTGAAATAAAATAATGAAACGTGAGCACATTTGATGGACGAGCAAAATTCGGTAGCGCTAACATTAGCAACAAAGACGGTAAACACCTTACACATTTTCACACACATTTGTTAATTGTTGAGATGATTTTAATTCAATATCCAAAAATTTGTGAGCTGCCTTTCATTCATAATGAGCAGTTTAGTTCCAAGATTATATACAACGAAACACGTACGTACTCAAAGAACTTAAAGGGGAAGTCGTGGAATGTGAAAGCTAACCCGTTTCTACGTTTCTTCAACATTGATCTTGATTGATTCGGTTATCCTAATCAAACTCATCAGCATTTGTCAGGAAACAGTTTCATCTCCAGGGGTAGAACCTTAGTAGATCAATTGCCAGCGAACTTTAGCAAAATCAAATCAACCTAAATCGTGATTTCAGTTGCATTTTCAAAATAATGCAAAAGTTTACTTCACAACAAAAGACGAGGGCCACATAATTTTGCAGATACTCTGATAGAAATCCACACAACTTAGGACTTCACAAATCTTTATTTCCTTCAGAGAACTGTATACTTTCTGTACTTTCACAATCTTGACAATCTTTTCGACACACGAGTTTGTGTTCTCTCTCACAGTTTACAATCAAAAATCTAGCACCTTCTCACCCTCTCTCACATGACTTATCTGTCAATCAACTTGAAGCATGTGACCGGATACGTGACGTGTAATGCAACTACGGGTTTCAGACACTCTCCCCCCTCTTGACTCGTATGAGTCAAGAATACAACCACAAGGTCAGTCGTTCTCTTGATTTGCCAGGCTGCTTATCCTTCTAGCAGCATCCAAAGCTGCCATTCCGCGAGGCCGACTGCTCCCCTGCAGATCTGCTGGTTGCACTCGATTTCTGTCTTGTCTCTTACCTGCATTCGGCCCAGCATGAACTTCAATTGGATACAATTTCTGTACAGGCCTAGTTATATGAACATCCCTCCCCTTGGTGATTACCCTCACATGTGCCCCTCTTACCTCTTTGTCGCGTCCACAAATCAACCCTTCTACCACTCCCATCTTCCAGAGGCCTCTCTTCACTCCATCTTCGTGTACTACCACGACATCTCCTTCCTTAGGTGATCTTCCCTTCCCAGCAGTTTTGCTTTCGTGACTTTCCTGTATGGCAGTTAAATATTCCCGCTGCCACCTCTTCCAAAAATGCTGCAGCTTCTTAGTCAGGTACTTGTGCCTCCTGGTATATGATACACTACTTTCTCCAAACTCTTCTTCTGATTCTAGTACCTCTGGCAATGACTGAATCCTTCTTCCATGAATTAAATGGGATGGGGTAAGAACCTCCTCTGGTGGGTTGTCGTCATCGTAAGTCAGGGGCCTTGAATTAAGGGTACCTTCAACCTCCACAAGGACTGTCAACATCTCGTCAAAGGAAAGTCTTGCATTTCCAATGACCTTTTTCAAGCATTGTTTAACACTTTTCACCATCCTTTCGAAGAAGCCTCCCCACCATGGGGCCTTTGCTACGTTAAAATGCCACTCGCTACCCTTGTTTTCTAGTTCTGCTCTTACCTCAGGATGTCGAAAAAGTGTGCGTATCTCTCTCTCTGCCCGTTTGAACATCTTTGCGTTGTCAGACACGATCAAGGTGGGAGTTCCTCTTCGTGCGGTGAACTTCCTCAGACACCTCAAAAATGTGGGAGTCGAGAGATCTTCCACTAAGTCCAGGTGCAGTGCCCAAGTAACACAGCATGAGAATAAGCAGACATAAACCTTCTTTAACTGCTTCCCTTGGCCTTTGACATACATCGGCCTGGCAAAATCTACCCCAACCTTTGAGACGGGCAGGGCCGGATTTACCCTAAATTCTGGTAAACTTGCTGTTGCTGGTTGGGTATATGCTGTACCCTCCCACTTCTTGCATGTCACACCCCGGGACAATATCTTCTTCACAACTTGTCTCCCCTTGGGGACCCAGAATTTGGTGCGCAGTTCTGCAAGAGTACTCTTTACTCCACAGTGAAGGACCTTCTTGTGACATCTTTGAATTTCTAGGAATGTCACATGGTGGTCCTTGGGTAAAATTATTGGCTCCTTTGCTTCCGCAGGCAAATCAGCATACTCTAGCTGTCCCTTGCATCTTACCACACCCTTACTGTCTTCAGTCAGACCAAACTTGTTAAAAAGCTGCTTGTAGTTCTCTTGACACTTTAACTCTCTTTGTGCTGCTTTTATCCAGTCGATCTCTGCCTCAGTGAGCTCTTGCAAGGATAGTGGTCCATGCCTCCTCTCTGACCTTGTCTTCTTGGCCACATTGAAGCAAAACCGTTTAAGCCGCGCTGTCACTCTCAAAACCATCCTTATGCAACTATACTTGTCAATTTCAATGACTTTGTCATTCCCAACAACCAGGTTAGTTCGGGCCACAAGGATGCTGGTCGTCCTCTCTTCTTCTCGACTTTCAGTGGTTGGTGACATTGATCTTTCAGTGGTTGGTGACATTGAAGGCCAACTCTCTTCTGACTCTGTTAACCAAGCGGGACCTTGCCACCACAATACATTCTGCTTTAATTCGGATGCAGACATTCCTCTCGACCCAATGTTCACAGGGTTCTCTCGACTTGGACAGTACCTCCAATCTCCTTTGTCACTCAGCTTAAAAATTTCGTTCACACGGTGCTTGACAAATTGTTTCCATTCCCCTCTGTTCATAATCCAGAACAAGGCAGTCCACTGTCCAGCCACAGTTTCGAACGCTTAACACTTTGCTGCGAGGTAAGAGCATCTTCAACATTGACCATAAGTTTCACTAGTATAAGTGCCGCCATAAGTTCTAGCCTTGGAATTGACAGCTCCTTCAACAGTGCCACTCTTGTTTTTGAAGACAACATTCGTACATATCTACCTACCTGGGTTCTATAAACAAGGTAAACCATGCCACAGTAGGCCTTCTTGCTTGCATCTGCGAAACCATGAAGTGAGCACTCCACCACCTCCTCATGAGGGCGGTCATAAACACAGTGCTTTACATCAATCCTATGACAGTCAATGAGGCCCTTAATCCAATCTTCCACGCCCTTCTTGGCCCCTCCCTCTAGCTGCTTGTCCCATTCACACTTCTGACGACAGATCTCTTGAAATATAACCTTGACACTCACCGTAACTGGACTAATTAGTCCCAAGGGGTCATAGACTCCTGCTAGTAGCCTTAATGTATTCTGCTTAGTGGCAGCTAAGCCTTCGGCACGCTGCGCAATTGACGTCAGATCACGAGTGATGACATCAGCTTCGTAATCCCACTCACACCCTAACACCTTCTGGCCCTTGCTTCCCAACTTCATGCCCACAGAAGACTTAGCATAACTAATGTCTTCCTCTGTCACCACATCTTGTTTATCACCAATCTGGGTTTCAGTTGCCATTTTGGCCCTTACCTGTGAATCATTTGTCAGCCATTTCCTGAGTTTGAAACCTCCTTCAGCCATTCGACTCCGAGTCTTCTGGTACGACTCCATACTTTCCTGCGCTGTTGCTCCACCACCAACAAAATCATCAACATAAAACGAATCCAACAACTTCGCTTCAAACCTTGGGTCAGAAATTCCATACCTTTTGACATGATGTCGAAGTGTAGCATTCAATAAAAAAGGTGATGCATTCAGCCCACATACAACTCTACAAAACCTGTAGACAACAACTTGGGACAAATCAGAGGGTTTCTCTACCCGCAAGAAATGCAGACAATCTCTCTCCTCTGAGTCAACTTCCACATTTAAAAAGGCCTTTTCAATATCCCCTACCAAGACCACTCTATTTTCCCTGAATTGAAGCAAAATGTTGTAAAACAAGGGGGTCAGAGGGGGTCCAACATGCAAACAATCATTCAAACATGCGACACTCTCACTCTCTTTCGAGGAAGCATCATATACCACTCTTACCTTTGTAGTTGCCGACTCTTGGTGAAAAACTGCTTGGTGAGGCAAGTAGTGAATCCTGGGGGCCCTTTCCAACTCTGCTACCTTTTCTATCACTTCCACTCGTAGCTGGTCCTGTATGATGTTCCCATACTCTTTGAGAATCTCAGGATCCTTTTCTAGTCTTCGCATCTGAGTTTTAAGACGATACTGATAATTACTGGGTAGTTCCGGGTGCCCCTCCTTCCAAGGTAAGCGAACAGAGTGTCTGGTCCCATCGAATGAGATGCTATTTTCAAATGACTCATGAACCTGGTCAGTAATCTCTCTAATACCCAGTGTCTCCAGATCCCACAATCTTCGAACATCTTCTAGACTTTCTTGTTCTTCAACAGAGCTTGCAATGAAATTTACCTGGGTGAAGTGTACATCACTGCATGTGTCATGGCCCTTCATGGGTCCTGACAAGACCCATCCCAACTCCGTTTCTACAACAACAGGCTCATCAAACTTACCCCTAATTGTGCACCCTTTCTGAAATTGCCACAAGTAGTCTGCCCCAATCAATACATCCATAACCATCTCATCCCTTTCCTTACTCACATTGGAGAACCACAGCCCTTTCAAGTGGGGGTAATCAGATTTTACTAATTCTACATGGGTATTTGGTATACTAGAAATTTCTGGAACTACATATGCCTCCATGTTAATGAAACTCTCCCCCCCCCCCCCCCCCTATAGGACTCACCTTCACTTGGACGACATCCCTTAGCTTCATATCCCTTGAGCGTTGCCCAAACGTACTAATTGCAAGCCAATCTTGCCTGGTTACAGGAAGCCGCACAAGCCGAGCAGCTCTGGCTGTGACAAAGGAACGATGACTGCCGGCATCAAATAAAACTCTAACCCTCTCTGGCTGACCCTCCCCAGTGATGACTGCATGGGCAGTCTGTAGGGCTACACGATCCCCCGCACCAACATGAAAACTACTGGGGCTAGTAGTGGTAGGGTTAGCCTCTGGTCTAACTTCAAATTCACTGACTGCTGGCTTATCCTGCTTATCACAAATTGAAATGTGGTGGGACTGCCCACACTTGTTACATAATTCAATCGACTTACAATCTTGGGCTCGGTGTCCCCTTTGCACACATTTGAAACATCTACCATACTTAACTAAAATGTTCTTACGTGCATTCACATCGCTCACTTTCTTACAGTTCGCTGGTGCGTGTCTCCCAAGGCAAAACGCGCAGTTCTCAACTTCCTGCTTCGTGTAAAAGGTGTTGCTCTCCTTCCTTTTCTGCGTATTTCCACCTGAAGACACTGCATAGTAATGGTCTTCCCTCAGTTCTAACTCTTTTAAGAACGCGCTCAACAACTCCTCCATTGACCAGTTCAGAAAGTCGGCTCCCCTCGTGATGGTCAAGCGAAATGCTTCAGGCAACTTTTGCAAAACGGCGGGAACTACCACTGCTGCGAAGGTAGTTTCGTCTACTCCAAGCACCTTCAGGGCTCTAAAATGAGCGCCACAACTGTCGTATAGTTTCCTCAAACGAGATGTATCTTTATCGCTGAACACCGGCGCTAAATTTAGAAAGTCATTCACATGAGCACGCTGTATGGCAGTTTCTTTACCGTACTTCTTCTTCAGAATGTCAACGGCGTCCGCATAGTTTGCTGCTGTCAGGGAGAAACCCGCGATGGTGGCTCTGGCCGGTTCAGTGACTAAACTTCGCAAGTAGGAGCATTTGTCGGCGGCTGTTAGACTTTCGTTTTTGTCGATGGCACTTTCGAAAGCGTCCCAAAATTCTTGCCATTCTTGGATCTTCCCGTGAAATTTCCATACTTCGAGCTTGGGGAGTCTTGCTTTTGCCTTGCTTTGCGGAGGGATTCCTGACGCCATGTTTGAATGAACTTGAGCTGGCGGTGACAAGGCACTTGGCTGAACTATTGGCGGTGGCGGATCAAATTTACTCATCATTTCTTCCATTCCCATCACGATATCGTTCAATTCTGCTCTCACTCCATCACTGTTCTCAATTTCTTTCTTGATATGCTCTTCAACACCTTCGGCCGTTGTACTTGCAATAAGGTCAATAATTTGGTCATCCAATGTTTTGAGCGACTCTATCTTCAGTCGCATCGACTGAATTGATTCTTTCAACCAGAATTTATCCACTGGATTTTCTTCATCACTCAGCCTGTCTTTCAAACGATTAAGAAGTTTCGTCGCAGATCCTCTACGGGCAGCTCTGATTTTAACTTTCTTTGCTATGGCTTCGGCGTCCGACATACTAGCATTTTCAGTCCGCGCATGTGTTCAATCTTGTCGACGTCTTCAAACTCGATTATCCGGCTCGAAGGACCACTGTGATAGAAATCCACACAACTTAGGACTTCACAAATCTTTATTTCCTTCAGAGGACTGTATACTTTCTGTACTTTCACAATCTTGACAATCTTTTCAACACACGAGTTCGTGTTCTCTATCACAGTTTACAATGAAAAATCTAGCACCTTCTCACCCTCTCTCACATGATTTATCTGTCAATCAACTTGAAGCATGTGACAAGATACGTGACATGTAAAGCAACTACAGGTTTCAGACATACTCGATTCTTAGATTTAAATTAAAAAAAATAATTATAGATTGAAGACACATGATCTGCTGTTGTGATTTATAATAGGGTTTCCTTATCATAATTTATGTTACAACGTCCTAAAACCGGGGAGTATGGACTATTCATCAGTAATCAGGATGTACTAATGAGCAGTAAGTTAAGCAATAACTTGGTAGTAATCAGTATTGCTGGTTTTTTGCCTGGCTCAAGTTGTTAAAGGTTTCTCTTGACGCATTACTGCGATAAACCCAACACGGAAAAGCAAATCTTTCTTATAGGTGAACTTATACCGTTAAATTTTCGATCTCATTGCTTTGCTTACATCAATATTTTCAATTTAGACTAAGCAAGGCTGTGCTCTAAGAAAAATTCTAGGGAGCCCTTCAGGCACCCAACTATATGTAGGCTAAGGTGCCCAGAAGTCAAGCTTGGTACCCTGAATGAAAAATAAATAAATAAATAGTTAATTAATTGATTAATTATAATTATCTAATAACATTATTAATTGATATATATATGATAACTGATTGACCCTCAAATAAAATTGTCTTACATTGTTTCTAGGGCATTTATCCTATTTACAGATGCCAAAGATAAATTTTGTTCACATGTAACTTTTTGTTATACTGTTGTCAAGAGTCCACAAAGAGAGACAAAATTTACATGTTTTTTTGAGTTAGAATGGTTGATATATGTAGAAAAATTTAGTCCTTTTTCCCTCTTTACCCTAGCCTGTTGCTTCTGGTAATTCAGTTCACATTCTCCTTCAATAGACCACTTTCAATATATTAAAATTCAGCCTAAAACAATAGACCTCAGTACGAGGCTCTAGGGAATAAACAGTTATTCCCCAGAGCCTCGTACTGAGGTCTATTGTTTTAGGCTGAGTTTTGATATATCGAAATTGGTCTATTAGGGACTTTTCATGGACATTATACAAACCATAAGAACTAAGAAGACTTTTTGTTGACGCTATATGAGTTATAAAGGAAACTGCTGTCCGTATGACTACAGGCCAGTGTTAAGTTAAGCGTATGGAACCAAGTCACTGAACGAGCGATGTTTTGAGCACTTCACAGATGAATTTAAGCATTGTGAATTGAGCCATTTTGCCTTGTAAACTTCAATACAACACAAGAAATCAAAAAGTAAAAGACAAATTATTATGAGACTGATTTCATCTCCAAGTTAAATCTGTTAAAGGAGGTCGCCCGGCTGGGCGACCAGGTATGTTTTTCTTGTCACCCGAAGGTGGAAGCCGGTCGCATGCGGCAACGGGTGCTGCTAGAGCACAGTCTTGCTAAGGACATAAATATTACATCAGATGCGAGCCAACCTGTTTGTTTCTACAGTTGTATAAACTCCTTGGTGACTGACTGACTTTGGCTCGATCGTCTTCAAGTGCATAGCGACTTCTCTGCAAGGTAAGAATACTATGAAAAAAATCTGATATGTGCATTCTAGTCTGTGCAAGTATATTTAAAGGTGATATTTAGCAGCTAGTGTTCGTCTTTATCTGTATGAGTCTAAAACAACAAAGTTGGAGAGCTTTTGCTCGCTTGCTTTTCTCAATTAATTTTGTCGAACACTTCATTTACAGCGTATGATTGTTAAAGTGGTACTATGACGAAAATCGCATCTTTCCTATCGCAGCCATTTTAAAACATAAATAAGTAGCCTGTGTGAGAAGAAAAATGCTATTTACTATATTCAAATATCTCTTTTCGTTCCAGAGATATTCAAGTTTTTAAAATAGGCAAATTAGGCCAGTGATGATGTCATACACTCACCAAATTTTCATCAAAGATAATGAAAAAAGGTATCTCAGCCAATTTGAATCAGAAATGTTTGATTCTTTGTAGTAAGATTCTACTAAATGTGCTCCACAATATGAGCTTAACAGTTTGGTTACCATGGCAACATACTGGGTTCCAGACCTCCCCAATATTAAAGGCATTTCTTGCCACCTTTGGTGTTCCATTTTGATATTTGCAAATGGTGCCTCATATGCTTGATCCAGCAAGCATATAAATATGTTAGCTCAAGTTTGTGGCCTCGTGTAATGTTTTGCGAGCTGAAAATCACTAACATATTGAAATCAAGTGGGTGGGGACTGGAAGAGCGTGAGTTGCCATGGGAACAGAATTTTTTACATCAGTAGGTGTGTTTCCTGTAGAACTATTAGCCTACCAAGTTTCAATGGTCTGCGCTGCAAATTTACCAAGATAGCTCTATTTATATACTTGATAGAAAATTGGGTTGAGTGTATGACGTCATCAGTCATCTCATTTGCATATTTTACACATTTTTCAAAGTTAAATATCTCCGGAACTAGTGCAGATATTTGCAAACGGTAAATGGCGTTTTTAATCTTTCATGGAATTCTATGTGATACACCTAAAAAATCAAGGAAGAAAAATTTGATCATAGTACCACTTTGACTGGCCAATAAAATAATCCTTTTTTGGGGGGGGGGGGGTTCTGTACACTGAGATTTTCTTTATATTCAAAAGAGTTGTAACTGTTTCAGGGAGCCATACATGACTAAGCAAAAACAATAGCTTCATGTCACTGTAGTGTGGAAAGCTTCAACGCTAAAGATATAAACAGACAAGCAGTTATCACGCACATTTGAAAGAATAACTTGCAAAATTAAATGCGATAGAAAGAGTTTGTAGGCAATTTCCACAGACTTCAATAGACAATAAATGTATCTGGATGGAGAAGAAAATTAACTAGCTCTTTTTATGTTTCTGCCGATTATCAGTAATGATTAGGCTTTAAAAAGTCGATATTCCCTAATGCATTACAGTTTGGTTTGCATTTGCGTTTCTTTTACTAGTAAATATGAAATTCATAATGGCTTCTAGCACATCAATATTGACTCGTAAACACTGAATGACTCAGCTCCTGTCCTTGGTGAAAGCAAGAAGCTTGATTGAAATGTTGGTAGATACGATTTCTGTGTAAGGAATTATTATTCTTGTGTGCTTTAGAGCGATAAACCCAATGCAAAAAAGCACAATATCTCTCTTATTGCTGCTTTGTTCACAGAACGTTTTCAATTTTGACCATAAGCAAACATTTTATATATCACTTGAGATTAGAGCCAACCTGTTTATATCTACAGTTGTATTAACTCCTTGGTGACCGATTGACACTGTGCCATTTTCAACGGATTTGAAAACAACTCCACGACTGCAGAACTTCTCTAGGTAAGAAAATTATGAAAACAAAATTCTGATATGCGCATTCAGTAGTTTATGTGATTATTGGTTTTCTTTAGAAGTGTATGTCTGTATACGGTAATTGTACAGTATTGTGCAAAACTAATGCAAATGACAATCAATGAATATCGCAATAATTTCGATTTATCGGCGATATTTGAACGATGATTAGCTTGAAATGATATATCGCGGAGATATCGTGGAGCTATTGTTGTAGCTGTTACGATATTTCACTGAGTCTTGTGCGATATATTGTTTACACCAACAATCATTTGCACCGAGCGATTAATCGTTTGCACCAAACAATTTATCATTTGCACCAAGTGATTTATCATTTGCACCAAGTGATTAATCGTTTGCACCGAGTGATTAATCGTTTGTACCGAGTGATTTATCATTTGCACCAAGTGATTTATCATTTGCACCAAGCAATTTATCATTTGCACCAAGTGATTAATCATTTGCACCGAGTGATTAATCGTTTGCACCAAGTGATTTATCATTTGCACCGAGTGATTAATCGTTTGCGCCAAGTGATTTATCGTTTGCACCAAGTGATTATTTGTTTGCACCAAGTGATTTTTCATTTGCACCAAGTGATAAATCGTTTGTACCAAGTGATTTATCATTTGCCCAGAGCGGTTAATCGTTTGCACCAAGTGATTTATCATTTGCACCGAGTGATTAATCGTTTGCACCAAGTGATTTATCATTTGAACCGAGCGATATATGGTTTGCACCAAGCAACATTTTGTTTGCAGCAAGCGATTTATTGTTTCCACCAAGCGATTTATCATTTGTTGCAGGTGATATATTATTTTCACCCAATGAAATATCAATACAGCCTAGCGATTAATCGTTTTTGCCCAGTGAATTATTGATGAAGTTGATTTGCCAATGTCCTGGATCAGTTCGCCAATGCTTATAATTGTCAGTTCACCACTTTCCGAAATACTCTTTTCAAAAAGGTCTGAAATGTATTTACAAATTGCCAGAGGAATAAAAATAATGTCACCTTTGATCTAGGATGGCATGGATGATGGGTGTTTGTTATAGGCTTGTGTCTTTTGTAATTGTTCATTTCACTCTCCCCAATCTCTCTTTCCCCACGCCATGTTGCCATAATGGGCTCAGTTGATCGATGGCCGATCATATTTGTAAAACTTAAAAAACCAGCCATGGCTTTTTACCCTGTGCAATATGGGCTGCTTGTAAAACCTTTTTACTTAACATTGGCCATTGAATAAAAAATACTGCTTTCTGTCAAGAAGAACCGGGGATAATTGCTTCAACAATCCCATCTTCATAGACCAAACACAACTGACAGATAACATTTTCCGATAGAGAGTAAACTTGGTTCAATTAAGCGACTTGCCGACGCGTGCTGAAACACCAAGCTTTCCCTTGAAGAAAAATTAATTAACAGGGTTTGTATGGGTGCTGGAAAACCTGGAAAGTCCTGAAATTTTATTGTGGCATTTTCCAAGATTGGAAAGTCCTGGAAAAGGGCTACTGGTCCTGGAAAGTCCTGGAAATCTCTTAAGCTCAAGTAAAAAAACATGTAATGTATTGCAGACAGTAAGGAGAATTAACATTAAGATAATGGGAGTGAAAGGGTTAATGTGAATTTTAGAGTCCTGGAAAAATCAATCTGAGTCCTGGAAAAGTCCTGGAAAAGTCCTGGAAATTTGTTTCTGAAAAAGGGTACGAACTCTAATTGAAAGTGGGCATGTGTTTAGAAACTTTGATAAACCATCCTTTTATTAATGAAAGAGTATTTTACTGTTTGAATGAAAGATTTGTGTCAAATAAAACTGGAGTTATCATTTTTTCGACTAGGATCTACGAAACGCTTCAGACAATAAACACTGGGCAAGCAACTTGCCAATGCGTGTTGAAACACAGAACTAGTTCCTTGCAAAAGCATAAACTAAACATGAGTGACGCACTTTAGAAAGTTTGATAAACAATTATTTCATCGAGGAAAGAGTATTTTACAGTATGAAAGACCGATTTGTTTCAAATAAATCCTGAGATATTTTTTCAACAAAATATAGTTAACTACAGCAGTAACAGTAAAACATTACACTTGGAAACCATTAGAAAGTCGAACAACGCTAACTTTAGCTCTCGGATGTAGTCCGGCAAACTATACAGTTAATGCTTGTAGTAAGTAGTGTTATCTTTGAAGTTCATAATGTGCTAGTTATATAATAAAATAATTATAATGTTTTCAAATGTCAGCAAGCTGTATTCCTGTTTATTTCGGAGCCCAGGGGATTTTTGTTAACATATGCACACAATAAATTGCAGAATAACTTTCTTCTTCATGAATATTGATTGTATTTGGGTAATGTCCTCTCAAATGTTATTGCTTTTACTTTAACAGATCGTAGCATTTAATTGTGTGTTAGAAAGTTTGACAACGGCACTGCACTTGTTTCTTGACAAATTATCTTTTCCTTTGAAATAGTTTATGCCTGTCAGCATGTTCATTAAAAGTAATTTGCATTGCTGGAGGCTCTCTTGGTTTTACTTAAAGTGCCTATGAAGTAAAAAATAATTGCTGCTTATTTGAAAGGCTTTTCAAAGTAAAGAAGAATGGCATTTTCCTTTTCAGAATATCTTTTTGCGTCTTAGGGATATTCACATTTTTGTATTATGCAGATGAGGAAAGTGATGACATCATAGGTGGTTCTACTCAAACAGCACAACACTTAATCAAGAATAACTCTAGAAATATTAAAGCAGTGTTCTTCAAACTTGGCACGAGAAATGTACATCACTAAAGAAACATAATGACACCCGTCATGCCATTGCCATGACAACAATTATGCCACTGGTTCTGTTTTAATTAAGACTAAATTCCCAGATTTTATCTTAAACAAGGATCATCCACTCCCAACAATCTAATGGGGAGAGTTAAAACAACATGGGAACCATGTGTGTTCTGAGCAAGACCCTCTGTCCCACTTTAAAAGGCTGCAAATGGGGATATTTGGTTTTTCACAGGAAGAGACTGAAGCCAAGAGTGTTGCCATGGCAACAACATAGCAGGTGCCATTCTGTTTGATTTGTGATGTACATTGCTGGTGCCAAGTTTGAAGAACACTGCTTTAATATTTCCAGAGTTATTCTCGATTAAGTGTTGTGCTGTTTTAATAGAGCAAGTGTTTTATATGTTACCTAAGAGATTTAAGAGCCAACCTGTTGTTTCTACAGTTGTTACTCCTTGGTGACTGACTAACACATAGCCATTTTCAACCCTGAGAATTCAAAACAACTGCGCAACTACAGAACTTCTCTGTAAGGTAAGAAAAATCAATTATGGAAACAATTATAATATGTGTGATTTAAACAGGTTATATTAAGCAGTGTTTGTCTGCCTATGTATGGGTCTAAAACAGCAAAGTTGGATGTTGTTTTACTCACTTGCTTTTGACAATTTGTTGGAGAAAACAATTTGTCGAAAACTTGATTTGCTATGCTTGTTAACTGGCCAATGAAATAATCCTGTTTTGTGATTATGTATAAGTGTGACTTTATGTTCACCGAGAGAGTTCTAGCTGTTTCAGTGAGCCTGAAGCAACAACTGAGCAACAACAGTAGCTAATCACTGTAGTGCGCCGAAGGCTTAAGATATCAACAGAGTCAAGCAGTAATTATCACGCACATTTGAAAGAATATAACTTGCAAAATGTGATATTCACTGAACACTACGAAATATGCACCTTACTTCAGATGATTTAAAGCCTCGGAGAGAAATCGAATTGCCCAGTTGAAATGAATATTTGTTCTTTAATGGACTGATAGTTGTAAAACAACTGATCCAGTGGATTTCATTTTCACATGACTTTTCTTGTTGTAGAAATACTAAACCAAAGATGGCCAATTAAGTATGCGTAAATGATAGACAACCTATTTATTTCTACTGTTGTATTAACTCCTTCAGGTGACTGACTGATACTGTGTCATTTCCAACAGATTTTAAAAAATTAACTCCACGACTTCACAACTTCTCTAGGTAAGAAAATTGTGAAAACAAAAATTCTCATATCACATGGCATGTATTTAGTAGTTTGTGTGATTATTACGGTAGGTTTCATTTAGGAGTGTTTGTCTGCATTATGTTAATTGGTCTAAAACAACAAAGGTGGAAAGCTTTTAACTCAATTTGGATACCTTTTTTAACAAAGTTGTGTTTTTGATGCAGTACTCTCTGACTTTCGCTATATTCAACACAGTTCTAAGCTATTTTTAATGAGACAATTACAAGACTAAGCAAAGGCATTTTAAAGCTTCACTGTTTAAGCACAGAAAGCTTTTAAACACTGACGATATAAACAGACCAGCAGTTGTCAAGTGTATTTGAAAGACTGTAACTTGCAAAATGCGATAGAAAGAGTTTGTAACTAATCTCCCTATTTAGACTTCATTACACAACGAATGTATCCGGACAGACATGAGAAGAAAAATTGCAGCTCAAGCTTTTTATGTACATTTGTGGTGTATTATCGGTGATCAGTCATGGTCACTGCAGGCTTAAAGGATTCGGTGTTCACTAGTACTTGTGCATTACATCCTCCTTATCATGCCTGTTTGCCAGACAATTGTATGTTGAATCTTCAGCTTTGCCTTAAACCCATTATTATCATGTTTGTTTTAAAGCTCCATGCTTAAATGTTACAGGCAAATGAGGTTTATTTACTTGTTTTTCTTATTCTTAATGGTCTATATACTTTTATTGGTGACATTGGGACAGGTCAAGTTGATGTGAGGTCTTTGAAGTTGACACGAGAAGAAGGACAGCGTTTCCTGAAAGATGGTGCATAAATAACTTTCAGTTTGTTCAACGACTTCATTAGCACTTCTGATCAATTGTATACCTGCGCAGCTGTAGACATGGATGAAATTTGTCCTCTCCAATCCTCAATGGAAGCTGTACCTGGAACAAGTACATGTAAGTATGAATTTGTATTATTTTTAATTAATGTTTGTTCATAATAGTTGTTTTAGATTTTATTGGGGGTCTGAGTGGCCACCAAGGAGAGTCACACGTAGTAATATGCACAAGGAGTTGGAAGGGAAAGAGGTATTTCAAGTAAGATTTCCACATGTCCCCAACAGAAAAAAATTATTCAATTATTTAAAGGGACAGTATCATGAGCTGCACATCAGTGTGAAATTGATTTTTCATATTGGCTAAAATATTTGCTTTTAGAGGGTATTTTTAATGTAAATTGTTTTATTTTGTAGCGAAGGGAAAGCAGATTTGTCAAAACTAAGTTTTTTCTAGGTCTGTTTGAGTTTTTTAAAAATAACTTATAATGACGGGCCGTGTTTCTGACCTATCGGATCGCGGCGTGATCAAGACAGGTTCCTAAATTTACCAGTGCTAACCGACTCATGTAAGTAATTTTTTTCTCCACTATACAGATTTCTAAGTTAAATGCGCCATTTGAAAGCTAGCCATGAATGTTAATTTCTCAGTACGTAATGATTCAGCAGCCATGATACATTAAACAGCTAAAAAATCATGCTGTATTTCATCCTACTTTCCATTGAATTATAACACAATCCATTTATCTGTCAACTTCACAGGGCTAACCACCTCGTGTAAAGAATTTTTTCTCCATAACATCTTTGAAAATTGCGAAGTTAATTTACCCCATTTGAAAGCTAACTTAGTGCAGATTCCGCAGTATGTTAAGATTTAGAGGCGAATTGATACAATAAATAACCAAAAACGCATGCTGTCTTAAACCAAAATTGCCATCAAATTCCAACATGATCCACGCATCTTTCCAACGTTAGTTTAATTAATAAATACTTGTTTTCACGTTCAATTCGTCGGTAGAAAGCTAAGTGAATGCAGGTTCTTAAGAAATTTATGATTTTTTTGGTAAAGATGCACTGAGTAGCTCAACTGGCCAAGGTACATTTACTGCATAGTCTCCACTTGTGGACACCATTTTGAATTTTGCATATGAGATTGAGAATTAATCATTGTTGGACGTTTTCAAACTCTGGATTGAAAGCTCGCATATGCACAACTTACTGATACCGTCCCTTTTAATTTCTTTTAAGTTCATTTCTTTGTTAATATTAAATATACATGAAAAAATTACTCGATTCTGACTGGCTGAGAGCAGTGCAGTTCAAGTGTAAAACCAGTGCAAAAGGTGTAACACCAGTGTAAATTACACATCGTAATTCTGGATAATGATTGGCTGAAAGACAATAGGAAATTTTCTAAGCAAATGATATCATGTAAAATGATGATGAATATTTTGTGTGGAAACTTTGAAAGAGAAAAAATGATTTTCAGAAAGATCTTCCGTCACTTACTCCACGCGAATTTTTTCATGTTTATATTATTACTAAGTAATCATACGGTTTTTCTCGTTCAATTTGGAATTAATTTGCACTTGTGAGTTTTTCAAAAGGCTGAAATTGCACTCGCCGAGACGGCTAGTGGAATTTCAGCTTTTTGAAAAACTCACAAGTGCAAATTAATTCCAAATTGAACTTGAAACCGTATGATTACGTATACTAGCTTAGTGGTACTGTAGTTTCTTATTGAGGTTTTCAAATTACCTTGCAATTGAGAGTCAAGCAAGATATCCTGCCATTGCAATAGGCCCTTAATGCAGCTGAAATCGCATGACCACATTTTCCCTGAAAAAAAAAAATCTATATTATGGACTGTAAATTTCAGATTGCCAGAAATGGAATAGTCTAGAAAGAGCATATCAAAAATAACAAAGTGGCCAAGTTTGAGGCCCCTGGAATTAAAGAGTATTTAAAGTTTATATGACTGTTCGAATTTTCAAAAGGATTTAGAGGATTTGTATGGAAAATGTTGCTGGAGAGCAAGGCCTTTCTCTCCAACAGCTTTTTCCATACAAATCTTCAGACCATTATAAAATCTCAATCTCTCTTGACAGGGCCCTCAAACTTGGCCATTTTGATATTTTCGACATGCTTTTTCCATTTCTGGCATTTGTTCAGTGATATAGCCTGTAATTTTGTGAAAAATAGGTCACACTGATGGCTTAGCTGCAAAGGGCCTACCATGTAAATTGATCCAAAGATAGAAATACGTCAGAACCAATGTGTTACAGTTAACAATGCTTAAGTTATTTAAAGGTTGAAACATTTTTGTTTTTGTTTCTATTTTATTTATATTAATAGTTAAATTAAATGTTGTTGCATGATGTGGATGTTGTTCAGCGTTTAGGTTATTATACTTTAGGAACCTAAGGTGTTATTAATATTAAAGTTAGGACTGATACTGGACTGACAAATTCCGCTTAGCTAAAAAGCGTCCTTGCAGAAAGCCCACTATTAAGATAACATGAATATACATTAATTTATAAACAAGTAAACAAAAAAAATATGAACTAGTTAAAGTGTAAGCACACAAAATTAAAATGATTGCTTACAATAAAAGATATAAAAATATAACATAGTCAATAATTTCTGACTAAATTCATAAATCTAAGAGAAAGTGAAATCAACCTTTTCTTGACTTTTCTCCTTTGGCTAGCTCATGGTTTTGTGTTGGTTGTGTGGCTTGTTTCAGTAATTTCGTTTTGGTTGTTTCGGTGGTTTCATCTGGGAGGTTGTGATTTGTTGCTTTAAGCCAATATTGGACTTGGAAGAGAAGCTCACAAGTCAACTTGATGAAAATGTTTACATATGTAAAAATAAACTTTCACCTACTAATTTTAAAGTTGTGATAGCTTAAACATGGTACCGTTTGTTGTCATGGCAACTAATTCTGACATCACAAAGATTTTGTTTTCTTCTTCAGCCAAATATATATATTCAGGTTTTCCTAGTTAAATTCTGTAAAAACACTGAGGTAGCTGTGTGATGATAAAAATATTTAATCACTTGAAATAGGTCAAAACCTTAATTTTAAGTATTGAGAGCAACAACAGCAGTTCAGCTATAAATTTGAACCATTATTTCTCTTTGTAGTAAGAGATGGCACACCCACAGATTATGAATTAGAAGTACTGGGTGATAAAATTGTAAACTGGAAACCACTTGGGCGTCGCCTTGGGCTCAGTGATCCACAGCTTGAACAAATAAATCAAGCTCACAACCAACTGTCTGAAAAGGTATACCACATGTTAAAGCACTGGAAACAAGGACAAGATTCTTCAGCAGCAACCTACAAGGCCTTGTGTGATTCATTAAGACACGAACTTGTACAGCGCAATGACTTGGCAGAGCAGTTTTGTTACATCAATGGTAAGTATTTTCCACAATGTTTATAAATACTGTTCCAGTAGTCTAAAGGTTTTAGTGTGACGTACTCCAAGATCAAGAAGTCTGGATGGGGTTATTGTCGTGTTCTTAGGCAACAAAATTTGCTCTTACAGCACCTCTCTTCATCCAGGTGCAAATTAAAGGTTAATTGACAGGGTATTATATGCAAGGCACCAATAAACAATTTTTTTCATGTCACTAATCAAGTTTCCCTTAAGGTTACTATTTTCAGTGACAACTTAATTTGAAGGAATTTATCAGTTGCATGAAAATTTAGTAGTTCAAGTCAAGATGTCACTCACTTGCAGTGTAATATACCTGCCAACTTTTTTCCTGTTGTCTCATAGGCATGAAATTTTAACTTGTGAGTGCCAGGATTTTCGAAGATAACTCAAATACTTCTCAAGATGTCCAAAGATTTCAATTACTTTTCAAAGGTTTTCCTGTCTGAGTCACACTGACGTGTTTCACCAAAGATTACACCGTTGCCAGTACAAAGTAACATTCCTTTAAAGAAAATGGCTACTTTAAATGGGCAGTGCTATAAATAGTAACCTAAAATTGAAGTTTTAAAAATATTTAAAAAATACCCTACTTAACTTAGCCTTTTGCCCTTTTGTAAGATGGGTAATTTTATGCCCCTCCCCCTCCCTGGTCCCTCAATAGTTACCTAACCTAAATCGCATGTTAAGCATTCATACTTGTCTACTTAAGTGATTAAATCAATTGTTTTTCATGATATCATATAGCACGTAAATGCCACATTTGAAAATTTCTATCATCTTGGATTTAAAACTTTGTTCTGAGAACTGTCAGAACAGCTCCAAAATTGGTTTCAATAACATCAGAGGAAATGTAAAGAATTTTAGAAACAAGACAAATAATTGATGATTGAAGTAAGGATTTTGGGATAAATCCTTCTCCATGTCATTAATAATTCTTTAAGTTTGAACAAGGAAATCATGACCAGATGGTGTTTGGATTAAATTAGCATAGATTTTTGCAGTTTTAGAATGGAACCCTGCCTCACAGCCACCCCATTAATACAGCCACCTCTGTATTGTGTCCACTTTAAAGTGGCCTGAACAGAAGCTCTGAGTCAGTCATTTTCTTATTTAAAGAACCCCTCATACGGGGTTTTATGGCCTGTTGTTGACTGGATTAATGGGGTTCGATGTTTTCCTTGACTTCGTCCCAGGGAACATCAAGATTCTCGGTAAAACAAACCTATCCATTACCATTGGGACCAGTAAGTATATAATATCCACTGGAACCCATTTAGACCATTAGGTTCCTTTGATGATTCATTTTGTATATCTTTATAGAGCCTTTCGCCATTCAGCAGCCCACTGGTGCAGCACCAGCAGGAAGAGTAACAGCAGAAGTCTCTGGTGCCACTGCAAGTACACATGACAGTGGAGATTCCACTGGAGCGAGAAGTACTCTTAAACGGAAACATTCGGATCCAGATCCTGAACGAGGTATGTAATATATACTAGTTATGCAGTGTTTTTGAATGGTATACCATGGAATATCCCACGAGTCACTTGTGTTTTCTTGGTATAAACACGAGTCTTATAATTAAGACGAGCGTGTAATATACCAAGAAAATACAAGCTACATTAGTCTTAAGGCGAGTGTGTAATATACCAAGAAAATACAAGCTACATTAGTGGGATGTTCCATGGTATACCAGGAGAGAGGGCGTTGCATAACTATTTTATACCACGCCATTGAAAATACAGTGGCCAACACAATCAATGTGACATATGCGCGGCGCATGATGGGAAGGTTAAATTGGTTACCGTCAAATATACCACAGCTTTCCTGTATCCTGTTTGGCTCTATTTTCTATGGCATTGTGCAAATAGATTTAGCTAAGCCTTATGTGTAAAAGCAGAGCTCCATTATAACTTGATAGTAATCAGTTACTCAAAACAATAATGGCTCTGTCAATTCCAAGCCCGCCCATGCCACACCCCTCCGGGAGGCATTTGGCAAGTTGTAGGTCCCCACCATGGGGGCATTTGATCGCAAAGGGTTGCCTGGGGATGGGGAATTTGACAATTTAGTCAAGTACAGAGAGTTTTTAATCATTGGTACTTTTTAAAAACAAAAGCTGGCTGCTTTCTCTTCATCCAGGTGTTAACTGACAGGGTAAAGCAAGGCACCAATAAACAATTCTTTCAATGTCACTAATCAAGTTTCTCTTAAGGTTACTTACAGGCTATGCCAAAAGTAAGAAAATTAAATTGATAATAATCTCCTGGCAGCTTATCTGTCTCCTGTATGATGATCGCTTTAAATACTAAGCAATGTTTTCAACAGTTCTGAAAATAAAGGAAACGAAAAAATAAAGTTATGGTTAAACTGAACGTGAGTGCAAAGAGCAACTTGCATAAGGTTGAAAATAAAACTGACTTTTGTACCACCGCAGAAAACCTCAAAAAGACACTCGACCAAAATTCAATGCGAAATCAAGTGAAAAAGTTTGAATCACTCCTAGATGAAGGTAAGTAGACGTCAATTGAGATATTTGGAGGTATAGAGATTCTATCATTAAGCAAGAAAAAACTGTAACTTAAGCAGTGAACCGCAACTAATACATTAAGAGACAAACGGAAAAAAGGACGGGATGACTGTTCAGCAACTAATTTTGGTAATTATTGCATGTTCAAACTGGCAGAATTTTGATAATTTCCAACGTCGATATTTGTCAATTTATATTTTGACATAACTATAGCAGTAATAGCGAAAGCTGATGTTAATTTTCAGACAAACTTCAACAGATGAAAAGTGAGATGGCGAACATGAGTGAGAAGTTAGACACTTTGGTAGCACAAAGAGAGACCGAGGATGAAGGTCAGTTCTGCTTTTGCACAGTAAGAGAACAGCTTATCCAGCGAAAGGCTAGCCTGTGTCACAGCCGCCCTCTCTCTTTCTGAGAGGGAGGCTGTTATACAGGCTAGCAAGAGACACATTTCTGACGAAAGTGAGAAAGGAAATAATTTGGCTTAAACTCAACTTTAAGCGAGTCTTATAACTATTATTGTAATGTTGTGTAGATGAAGGTATTTCATGGGCTTATGAAGGAATTTGTCTGCTCTGAAAGATTATGAAGGCTGATTTTCTGTCAATCACTCACTCCACCAGCACTCGTTTTGGTGGACTCTCTATTACCCGCTTTATTTACATGTTTCGTGATCTTTCATGACATGAAGACAAGATCGTGCTGTACTTAAGCTCCATTCTGATTGTCTTGGTAAAACATGACTCAGAGGCAGAATTGCTTCCACGGTACAATCAACCTCTATACCTGACAATAATTTGACAAAAGACGAACAACAAGCACTGAAACGAATGCAAAACGACACCAACATTGTTATACTACTAGCCGACAAAGGACGTGTCACTGTTGTTATGGAGAAGGCTGACTACTTCGACAAAATGGACGCGCTTCTAAATTTAAATCTAAATATTATTTCGTCGGCAACATCTAGAGGGCATCACGCCAACTCTGAAACATTGAAATGGTAATAAAAACTAAAAACTAAAAATTAAACACTTGTCAACGACAAACAAACTTACGAGGAACCTAAACGCGACCCGACGTCAGGACTTCAACGTAAACTTAACAGCAAAATACTTACGCTTAAAAAGACTGACGCTATTAACACTCGACGCTACTATCGACTGAGGTGCTCAGTACCACAACCACCGAAACTTTTCGGACTACTGAAACTGCACAAACCTGGTATACCTATGCGACCTATCGTGTCATTCTGTGGGTCCCCTACGTATCAACTGTCTAAGTACGTGACGACCATACTGCAATCCCTTACTAACAAATCAAGACGCAAACTACAATCTACGGAGAACTTTATTGACGCTATTAGGACAGTACAGATACTTGACGACTACAAACTTGTGTATTTTGATGCGAAATCACTGTTCACCAGTATTCCACTTCAAGTGGCATTTAATACAGTGTACCGAGACCGCCATACAACAATCTATCGTTAAATTACCATTAATGACAGAAGACATCGTGGACTCACTGAACCTTTGCCTTACATCGACTAGTACTTTTAGTACAACGGTAAACACTACAAACAGTCGCATGGAACAGTTATGGGGTCGCCTGTTTCTGTTGTTGTCGTAGAAGTTGTGATGCCAACACGTGGAGGAACGCGCCCTTACAACTTGCCGACAAACGACACCGCTTTGGTTAGGCCACGTTGACGACACTTTTACCGCCGTTCACAAAGACGAAATTGACGCTTTTCACGACCACCTAAACGAACAGAACGCCGACATCCAGTTTACTAGAGAAATCGAAGAAAATGGAAAACTTCCTTTTCTAGACTGTTTGGTAAACCGCGACAACAACGGACTGCGAACGACAGTGTACAGAAAACCGACGCATACCGATAGATTACTTGACGAATCATCATACAACCCGACTTCACACAAAGCCACGACTATAAAGACTTTGACGAGACGAGCGCAACTAGTTTGTAACACACCGGACAGCTTACGTGACGAAAACAGATACCTTGAACGTGTTCACAAAAACAACCACAACGCTGACTTTATTAGACGAAACATTTACCGACCTACTGAAGCTGACGCAACGAACAGGAACCCAACACCTGTTACTACAGTGACTAAACCTTACATTAAGGGCACTTCTGAGACCATCTCACGGATCCTACAGCCCTACAACATCCGTGTAGCCCACAAACCTACAACTACGTTACGATCACACAAACAGCTTACTAAGCCTCGCGCCGCCATGTTTGTTTTGATTTTTGTAAACGTTAAATATCGCGCGCTATCTCGCGAACCCTCGAATGATCGTGTGATGCCTCATGCTGAAGCGCGTGCTAGAGCCCAGGTGTCTCCCGGAAATATTACTGTTTTGAGCCACCTTAAACTCAACTTTGACCGATTCGTAATACCTCTTACTAACCGAGTTCGAGGGCCGTACTGTAAGTTACGGACCGAGTTTTTCCCCAATCGATAGGCAAAGTTTCACAAAAATCTCAGTGCAGGTTCTATTTCAGCGGAATGAAAGGGGAAAACGAGGATCCGTAACTTACAGTACGGACCGAGAAAACGAGGTTAGTAAGATATTTATTATATCTCTACTGTGTGTCTGACGGGCTCGGGAACGACTTCTATTCACGCGGAACGGCTTCATATTTCTGACGCACCTCGAAAGCAAAACGACTCAATTTGAAATCATTGTTAAGTGACTCTTAAGTTGTTAGCAGGTTTCAATACACACTTTTAGAAGTAAAAGAAAGTTTTAAACTTTTGCTTGCTAAAAAAGTTAAGAACACTTGGCGATAAATCACGAAACATTTTGGCAACAAAAACAGCTTTAAATTTTAGCGGGCCGTACAGGAGAATACGGTCCGCTAAATTGACCAATCACAGCGCGCGTCCTAACTGAGAGAAATAATAATAATTGTTATTGCAATGTTGTGAATGGAGGTATTTCATGGGCTTATGAATGAATTTGTCTGTTCTGAAAGATTATGAAGATTGATAACAGGAACTCAACACCTGTTACTAGAGTGACTATACCTTACATTAGGGGCACTTCTGAGACCATCTCACGGATCCTACAGCCCTACAACATCCGTGTAGCCCACAAACCTACAACTACGTTACGACACTTACTGACCAACGCTAAAGACAGGGACAAATCCAGCAACCGACAGGGAGCGGTTTACAAGATCAAATGCTCCGACTGCCAGGCTTCCTACATTGGCGAGACTGGCAGAAACCTTAACACAAGACTGACTGAACACAAACGAGCCAGGAGAAATCGTGATGCCAACAATCACATTGCTGTACATCATCAACTGACAAACCACAACATTGACTGGGACTCTGCTCGGTGCTTAACCTACGGTACAAACTATTTTCAACGACTGACTCTGGAAAGCTACTACACTAACCCAGAACAAATGCCTCTTAATAGATGTCAACAACTACCAGCGCCTTATAAAAGACTGATCCACGAGGGAAACGAAACCGACAAACGGACTTCTAACAGACCGACTTAATTTGACTAACAATAGACGGACCAAAAACCGACCAATTTGACTAACAATAGACAGATCGAAACCGACCAATGACTGACGACAAACTTTACACCAATACCATCATGGCTAAACTGACCAATTACGTTCAACAGACCAGACTCCTAACATCGTCGACTGACAAACACTATTCACTTGACTCTGAAGATGATTTCCGCTCAGGTTGTAGAGACGTCAGTCACCAACAACAGTTCTTTTCAGTACTACCCTCACCCGGACGATTACACCATACGATCTACTGATACTCCTGGGTTCAAACCATTTACTACATGACTCTCTTGTTTGTATGGATTGACTTGATTGTATATTTCAACTCAAGCTAATGTACAACGCTTTAATCTCAGACAATACGAGAGATGATTTCAAGGAGATGACAAGGGACATGCGAACCATCATTGAAAAACTGAAAAGTCAAGTGACATTAGGAGAAGAAGGTATAGATTTTGTATGGCGATTTTATTGATCCTCTCGAAAAAGTGAAACAAGTTGATCATGTGTAGAACTGCATGGAGCTTTTTTTTTGTTGGAATGAAAGAAAAATGAAGTGATAACACGTATATTTACTCAAGATGGAAAACCGATATTCTTACCCATATATGCCAGGTTTTATCATTTGGTGGTGATTGATACCTTCGAACTAACGTGCGGAAAGAAATTATCTATCATCCAAATCAACGTCCGTCTTAATTTTTCCCCCAACTCTGATTTATTACCGCACCATTAAAAAAACTAGGAAATAGGAGAAAGAAAGTGACAACTCAACCCTAGTCCTTTGTTTCCTGTGTCACTTCTATTTGCGTCATATCGTCATTTCATGGCGTGGTATTTGTTTAAGTTTAAATAAAACAGTAGTTGTCGCAAATTATATTTTAGATTGTGATATTTATAACGTGTATTGTAACTATACAAACTACTCTTTGAATAAAATAACACCGAGGAATATGTTGCTGGTTACATAAAGGTGTGAATTAAGGTGTAAAAGACTGCATGTTTATTCTTAGGAAACAGCGGAGACAACCTTGAGCAGTTGAAAGAGGAAATTGCAGACATCAAAGAAAAGTTGGACAGTTTAATGAACCCACTTCCTCTGGATGAAAAGAAACAGAACATGGAAGGTAAGATCTACTTTTTCAGCGGGAGCGGGCCAGACAATTGGACAGCTGTTGTGGTTCTCGTTCGGCTCAGGGTTGTGTATGTGTAACTTTCTGTTAAGAGGATAAAGGATGCATTAAGTTATTCGAGTTATCGCTTTAGTTCTATATTACACTTATGAGCCCCACTGTTTTGCTGGTTTTTTGGGACGGGGTGGTTATCAATCTGCTTATAGAAAATGTTACCTGACCAGTGACAGTAGTTGTTTGTTTTGGTATCACCATCGCCCTGAAGTAAGTCAAAACTAAAAACTGTTGTTGTGATAGAAATTTCTTTGAATTATAAAAGATCTTCTATCTTCTGCTTTTCGGTTTTCGTTTTACCAAATTATTTTCATATATTTGCATATAAAAATGTCAGGAGGCTTGAAAGACTTCCTAACGTTTGGTGCGAAACGACAAAAGAAAAAACAGTCTTAAAAGTTTCGATCTTTATTTTGCAAATTAAGGCTGTGTTGCGCTGTTCTTTATAGTGAAGGTGGCCTAAGATTTTCAACTGAAACTGGCAATATTCTGCTCTTTCTCCCTGAAAACTAGAACCTCAATTTTTGAAATCAGAAACATATCAGAAAATTTCTTTAACAAAATTAAAAAAAAACTAGTAATAGATATTTCTCTTGTAAATGTCCCAAAATAGATAATGCTGAATATGTCTCTTGAATATGGAAAATATCGAGATAGAAATTAACAGATATATTACAAAAATTATAAATTAAAAATTAGTTCCCGTTTCCTTCTTTTATCTATGTCGTATTGATTGTTTGCATTTTTGCCTTAACTTAAGAAATAGATTTTAGGTTTTAGGTCGCCTTATTTTATCTGTCTGGACAGAAAAGTTACTTGAAGTAACTCCTATTTGATTACTTCTAGATGGTTTTGATTCAGCTGAGATTATCGACGCAATTCGCCAACTGTACATAGGCCGCGAGGGATGGCTCGCACCGTTTCCTTGGTGTGAAGAGTTTCACTTTCATCTTGATAGTATTTTTACCAGACTCAAAGTGGTCAGCAGGGAAAAAACAAGAGGAACAGTGACAGACAGCATCGTCAACATGTCTGGGATCTTTAAACCACACGAAGAATGTCCACAACCAAGAATAGTGTTAATTGAAGGAAAGCCTGGCATGGGGAAAACCACTTACTGCAAGAAGATGGTATATGACTGGGCTACAGGAAAACAAGAAGCAGAAGATTACTTTCCAAGGTTCGAAACAGTGTTGCTGCTGAAGTGTCGTGATATGAAGTCTAACCTATGGGAGGCCATTGATGATCAACTTCTCCCTCGAGATTTTGAAGAAGACGTTAGAGAGAGATTCTTCAACTTCATCCGCCAGAATCAGTCCAACGTTTTGCTTGTACTTGATGGATTGGATGAGGTTCCCACTAGTAAATTGCCAGTGTTCAAAGAAATCATTCAGGGTCGCAGAGAACTTCGAAAGTGTCGCGTGGTTGCTACGGCACGGCACGAGGCTGGGATTAAGTTACGAATACACTGTGACACCCTGCTGCAAATTGAAGGATTTACCTACGAAGACGCAAGAGAGTTTATCCTCAAGTACTTTAAAAACATGAAGAATTTGGCCGAGAAGCTCCTGTCCAAGTTAAGACGAGATGAAAACCTGAGAGACATGGCGGCAAATCCTCTTAACACTGTGCTCCTTTGCCTCATTTGTGAAGAATTTGAAGGCATTTTCCCAGAAAGTAGGACCCAGCTGTACGTGGGAATCATAGAATGTATCCTAAGAAGATACAGAAACAAGAAAGGATTACCAGAAACCAATGAGGACCTCGTCGAAGTATACGACGCTCAACTGAAACATCTTGGCCAGATAGCTTTGAATGGTTTGCTTGGAGACAACTTGGACTTTGAGGAAAGTGAGCTTAAAAGTCATACAGATGAATTACCTGGATTCGGATTTTTGTCAGTTCAGACCGGAGGCAGTAAACTAAGACCCCGTCGACACTACAGTTTTCTACACAAGAGTTTTCAAGAATGCTTCGCGGCAATCTATCTGTGTAGCCAGCTTCTCAATAAAGAAATCAGTGTCGACGAGTTAGCTGCTGATAGAAGATACCTTAAAGAGCTTAAAGAGGTCCTTTCATTTACGTGTGGTATGGTAGCGGCACGTTGCGAGGAAACAGCAGAAGCCCTTATCAAGAGTATAACGGTTCAAGTGAATGACGAAGAATGCTTTCATACCTTGCTTGGGTTCATTTCCAAATGTAGAAGAGGAGACAGCAGTTTTCATCTTAAAATGGCACGTGTTTCTGGCTCATTTCTCAAATTTCAAAGTCTTGATCTCGTATATCGATTGCCTAGTGAGGGTGACGTTGGTCTTCTAGCTGAAGCACTCAAAGTAAATTCAACGCTGACAGTGTTGAATTTGTATCGCAATGGCATTGGTGATCAAGGTGCGACTGGTCTTGCTGAAGCACTCAAAGTAAATTCAACGCTGACAGTGTTGAATTTGTATCGCAGTGGCATTGGTGATCAAGGTGCTACTGGTCTTGCTGAAGCACTCAAAGTAAATTCAACGCTGACAGTGTTGAATTTGTATCACAATCACATTGGTGATCAAGGTGCTACTGGTCTTGCTGAAGCACTCAAAGTAAATTCAACGCTGACAGTGTTGAATTTGTATCACAATCACATTGGTGATCAAGGTGCTACTGGTCTTGCTGAAGCACTCAAAGTAAATTCAACGCTGACAGTGTTGAATTTGTATGGCAATGGCATTGGTGATCAAGGTGCTACTGGTCTTGCTGAAGCACTCAAAGTAAATTCAACGCTGACAGTGTTGAATTTGTATCACAATCACATTGGTGATCAAGGTGCTACTGGTCTTGCTGAAGCGCTCAAAGTAAATTCAACGCTGACAAAGTTGAATTTGGATTACAATGACATTGGTGCTCAAGGTGCTACTGGTCTCGCTGAAGCACTCAAAGTAAATTCAACGCTGACAGAGTTGAATTTGAATGGCAATGGCATTGGTGATCAAGGTGCTACTGGTCTTGCTGAAGCCCTCAAAGTAAATTCAACGCTGACATGGTTGGGTTTGTGTGCCAATAACATCGGTGAAATGGTATGCATTGTACTCAGGCGCTTGCAACATTATGATCGTTTCATCCTCGTTTAGTAAACAATCGTCAGATGATGAAGACTTGCTTGTTGTTCTGAGTGAAAACAGCTATGGCTGTCTTTTTTAATCAAGTTTTTTTTACGTATTATAACTGATGTAAATAGATGGGTTGTTTTCATTATCGGGTTTTTTTCTGATGTGTACTGCATTACTGATAATTTCATTTCAAGTTCTTTTTGATTGTCATTGTCCAATGTTATACGAGTCCGTCGTATTTTTTCTATCAGTATATATCACCTCTTTATCTTAAGTGGCGTGGGAACTGTATAATAAAAAAAATTCTACTACGTTCAAGACCTTGAAAGCATGTCATATTGATTGTATCGTCAAGTGAATATTTTATGCGCCATGAATGGATATGTGTGGACATTGCTTCATTATGTCACGAATTATATGCTAAACATTTCCAGCGAATGAGATTAAGGTGATGGATTCCTTGGCTGTCGTGTGCTCTTATTGGGTGAGATCACGATCGGGAAAACATAACAATTTTCCTGGACAATTCTGTCCAAGGTGGAAAGGCGCAGTGAGGTCAACCCTATGTGAAGTACCAAAGAAACACATAAAAAGGATCTGGATTACAAAGAACAAGCTACAAGTGGCCCTGAAACCAAAGGAGCTAGGAGAGAAGACTTCCCAATCCTTCTTTCGTACCGTCTAAAGGGGTCGTGATAGCCTGGGTGCGTATTGATAATCGGTTCTCTGCGACGGTGGGATTCGGCGGTAACACAATTAAATTGTCAGATCTCAAGGAACTAATGGTTCAGGGAGTTCGCATGCGCGCCATTCAATCAAGAGGGTTATAAGGGAGCTGTGAAATATCTTACGCAAGAAGTACGGCCATTCAGACTCCTGAAAGTAGCGGGAACTTATCTAATCAATCTTCTCGAGATGCCGGCAATAATGGAGAGAAACGTGGCCTTATAAAACTGGTCTTATAAAACGCTATTATGTTATTGTAGAGTAGTTTCGTCGATGCAAGCTCGGATCTTGTGATTAGCGTCCGTGGCCCTTCGCGGAATTTACTGGAAGGTGAACGTAAGTGGACAGATACAAATGCGATGGTTAAAGCAGGTGACAAAAGTAACGGCCCTTAGCGTTCTACACTTCCAAATGATCGTAATTTCACTGGCAGGATCAACTTGTCAACGATTGCATCTATTTGTTAGCACCGGGGACATGTTTCTTCAGACTGTGATCAAGTTTCCACTCATGCTGAACGTAAGGCATTTCTGGCGGGCAAAAAGGTTGTGTTTTAAGAGGATAGTGGGTCAGCATAGCGTTAACAAATGTCCTCGTAAGTTCTCATGTCGTGTTTATCGTGGGAGACATCATACTTCCCTTTACCATCAATCCTAGGAACCTTCATCCGCTAGTCATGGTTGACGTCAATGGTCAGAAAAGTCCGTGCTCTCCTCTGAGGCGGGGCGAGTCACTCTTTAATGCCGTCTAGGTTGATTTCACTCAGTTGCGCGCAGTCAAAAACATAACGCGTCGCGTGGCTCAGAACACGAACGCTACTGGAGTACGACTTGTGCTTGCGAACGATTAGAAGAGACTTCGCGTTGAGCACGCGTGCCAGGGAAATTGACAGAAAGGAGATAATTATTGATGCTAGACAACCCTCATTATGTAGAGCGGTCGCGAATTGCCAATAAATCTCATCTGTTAGGAGTCAAGTCAGGAGATCAGTGATTGGAAGACCCTCTATCGGTGTCACATCATCCTACCTGCAAACGGTACGCGCAGATCCCTACACGAAAGCGCGCGCTGCGCGTCGTTAAGAACCTGTTTCTGAATTTACCTGTTTGGCTGGGCTCTTATTGCATTAGGATCAAAACTGTATGGGTACTGGCTTTCTAGCAGTGAATTCGATCAGCAATTATGAGCATCTATGCGCTCTAAATCTTCAGGGGTTGGTAGATACTCTCGCTCGTGATCAACAAGGAGTCCAGAAAGAGTTTCGCTTGCAACTGGCACGACATCGTCAAGAAGGCTGGTATCCAAATTACTCAGCATGGAAAAGCTATCGGGATGCGATTAAATAATCCGTGATTAGCTTAATGAAGACGTGGTTGAGTCGACAGCCCACCGAGAGAGTTCTACATGCCCCTTTGAGCATTTCATCAGGGAAACAGCACAGCCTGCTGATATGTGTGCAGTCTATGACTGCACTATGCGGGAGGAAAGAAAACGCCCTCTCCGAATGATTGCCTTGCGCTGGACTCGCCCTCAAGAACAAGATTCACCACGTCTCGGTTCTTGCTAGATTTCATTCGGTTGCGTTTGCTGGTAACATGAAAAAGACATCCCTGCGAGCGCGCGTTAGGGAGGGTGAGCCTGATGTTCTGCGATAAACTGGTTGTGGGATTTGCACTCCACAGAATTCGAAATACAGATCTTGAGGTTCACCAGAGCTCTTTCTGGTCTCACTCCTTCTCCTTTTCTGCTGAGAGGTGCAATTTTCTCTAGTGGCATTTTTGCAGTTGCATAAATAGCAATCTTAGGCACTGGAGCTGGAAGAAAGCACTCGAGAGGATTTTAGCGACAGCGAAGCCGCCTTAGCTAAGTAGCCGTTAGGCACTGAAGCTTCCAGAGACGGGAGTTTTTGGCCTTACAAACGCCAGGTAGTCTGTAAAGGTGTTCCATTCGTTTCCTCACGAAAATGCAGAACTGATGAAAAGGAGGATTCTAGGAATGCGAGGTCGCACCTATGAATTCCTCGGTCTGGTTTGCCACACATGTCTACAGGGAACTTCTTCTCTTGAAATGCTTGTGAGCTGAAACAACAAAAAGCCTGGGACGCTCCTCTACCTCATTAAGTTACAGCAAAATAAAGCGATAGGAGACTAACCTGCTCGTGAACATGGTGGTAGCGGGCACGCTAGCGTCCTATCAGCGCAGTAGACCTCAATGTCTTCGGAGACCCAAATGGGTGTGATATCGCCGCAGCAGTTTACGCCTCTACTTATCAAGATTCTTGGAAAACATGTGGTGTGTTAATTGTCAAAAAGCCGTGAAGACTCAAAATAACGTGGCGAAGAACTGCAGGAAAAGAGCGGGCTTCAACTCCTCTCTCTGGGAGAGAGTCTCAAAAGGAGCCATAGGACTGGACAAGGTGGAGGAATACTGTGCAGGCTTTCTGCGTGACATGGTGCAGGACACATGGCTGTAAGGTTAAGTCTGCATATGAGCCAAGTAGCCCATCAGGCCGGAGCTTATCCCGGTTTCTGCAGCACGAAGCGGCTACAAGTATTTCTACTGCCTTTGGATGAGATGTTAGTCCATCCCAGGCTTATCCTCCAGCATTAAATTCGCCGGTACTCATTTATATACCTGGGTGGAGAAAGGCAGTGTGAAATCGAAGTTTCTTGCCCAAGAACACAACGCAATGTCCCCGGTCAGGGTTCAATACCGGAGACAAGCGCACTAACCATAAGGTAACCGCATACGCGTGACATGACGCGAAAAGGACAGGTAATGATAATCACAAAAGCATGTCTTGCACGCGAGGAAAATCAAGGAACATACGATTGATGAGTGGAGACATGTACCTTCTCATCAGAATACTGCTTATCTCAGCAGGCGTGGGGATTCCGTAACCGCTGCAGCATTTTGGTGGAGTAGACCCGAGTGGCTACTGCTACAGTGCGTGGCGGCCACACCCTGTGACTAGAACCAGTAGAGAATGCAAAGTCGAGTCCAAAATAGTACACGAGGTGATAGTAGCAGCTACGATGGACTGGCAACCAGATGAATATGACCATTCACTTGAACAGCATGATCTGCCAAAGGCCCTTCGAGTCTGCGCCTGGATCGCATGGTTTATACATAATTCCTGCCAGGTGCTGTGGAAACGCTGGACTTGTGAGTACGCCACAACTGCACCGGAGTCTGCGGGCCAAAAACCCTGAGGATCGGTGATGTAGTCAATCTGTGTGAAGACGAAAGCAATCGTGGCAAGTGGCTCATTGGGATGGCAGTGCACCTGTTCAATGGTCGTGATGGAGTCATGCGTTTCGTGAAACCCCATGCAGGGAAATCTTTCTTTGAGAGACCCGTCCAGCCCTTCTGCCACTAAAGCTATCGTGCAACAGTCCCACAAGAACTCAACAGTGGTCAGATCTGAACCCGGACGCACCACCTTCTCGACCGAGATGAGACGCGCGCCGAAGTTGCTGGTTGACCGCGCTTCCAGGATGCTATGCGAGATGTGGAGAGGTAGGAACTTAATTTACGCTCATGGAAATTAATTTAGCAGAGAACTTTTATTATAGGAATACCAAGTGTCTGTTCTCGGGTTATCGTTTGATGTTGTGATTAAGTGTTCTAAACGACATCAGTTTCTTGCAGAAATCACGTGGGGAGGGTGTCGGGACTGGACAAAGGACCTCGTTTACGTTTAAGAGCGTGACATCCCAGTGATTGTCTTGTCAAGAAACTTGATTTTTTTATTTTAACAGTGCGTGATGAGTGGTCAAGAGAAAATGTGTGTAGGCATTGGTTCATTTTGTCACATATTATCTTATAAACATTTTCAGCGAGAGAGGTTTTCTATATTTGAGGCGTGGTAGATAATTATAAGGGTGCTGGATTCCTTGGCTATGCCATAATTGTGAGAGATTACGTGCGGTTGTGATTCTCAAGGAATGAAATCTAGAAACTCTGGGTCTGTCCTATGCTCCCGCAATTAAATGACTAAGAAATAAAATAGTCATGCCCTGAAAGCTTGAGAAAATTCAAGTTTTTTTTTTGGGGGGGGGGGAGGGGAGGGGTTATGATAATTAGAAAATGTGAAAGAGGCTTTTTTGGACATTGCTGTGAAGACGTGGATTTCATTCTATTGGTAAAACAAATCTTATACCTCCTTCTATCCCTCCCCCATCATCAACATCGGAGTTTAGCTTCGGCAAACGTGGATGGCATGGATGACTAAAACAAACCAACATTGGGAGGGGAGGGGTATATTTGTGAGATTTGCATATTTCAGTTATTATCTCATAGAAGCAGAGAAGACAAACGTTATTTCTCAGTGGCCTGCCCTGCGTACAAGTCTACTAAGGCAGAAGATTATCAACCCAAATAAGGCGTTTACCAACCTCCTTGCTTCAAGCCTACATGACGTCAGGGACTGTCTTATTTTACTGGACTTGATTCTCACTTTGTCTCCCTCAGCAGCAAAGTATGAGAGAGGATCACTTAAAGAGTAATCTGCGAACAACTTTGATTCAGAGCACCCTGTAAGAAGACGCTCTTTAGACAGCACATGAAAGCGTACAATCCAAACTAAGCCATCAGTAACTAGTGTTGTGGAGCGAAGACAAAGAGGCACATTCTGTAGATATTCATATTGACTTTTAACAATCTGAAACTTTCAGTAGATTTGTCGTAAGGAACTCTATCATGTTAGCAGTGCAAGCAAAGAACTGAAATGTTTTTCTAGCTCTACTGTTCGGTTGTTTTTGTTGAAACCATTGATCATGAAAGCCTTCGTGATATCAAATTACTGCGCTTTACATCACAAGGTTAGGCCCTAGGTGCCACAGGGCATTCCGGGATTGAGTTAGTGAGTGACATCACAAGGTTACGGTATTTAGAATTCTCGTTTTGATCTAATTCAAGAGAAGTTAAGTCGACATTTTCTGTAGTCAAATTAACTTCGATTAAGTTGTAACTGCAACTTCTAATGTTCCCGTGTAAAATCGAGCGTTTCTGTTACAATGTTTAGGGTTGAAGTTGTAAAGAAATTCATATTCAAGTTCAAATTATTACAAAGAATTATAGTTCATATATTTGTCTGGTATCTTTAATTGTGTATTGTTCATAACTTGATAAGTTTGTATGTATTTTACCAGCAAATTTAATGCTTTGGGCATAGTTAATAGAGGGGACCCATTCCCCTCTATTAACTACACTTAGGGTAACCCTTTAGAGGACTCGTATCCCATCCAAGGTGGGGTGGGGAAATACTCTTAATCACTTCATGTTACAGAAACTAGGGATATGCGCCGACCTGATGGCCTCTGTATCCTAACGCAAAAAGTGAAAAGGTGCTTTTATTTCATCTAATCAGAAGCGATCTGGCTTTCGCGCGTTTTCCCGCGCTGGGCACGTGTTGCATAATTTATGCCTTCAGTGGGGGACTTGTTGAATTATGAACGAAGATTCATAGAGCCAGCTACCATTTAAATAGTTCTTGTAGGAACTCGGGCTCGTAATGTAATTGTAAAATAGGAACACATGTAGAAGTTTGGAAGAACAGGAATGAACAACCGATTTTTTTCCTACATCTGTTTCGAGTTCTCCCTAACTCTCCCAAGGTTTTTAATTGTTAAGATATAAATTTGTTTTCGCCTGCGCTGGCCATTAAACCGGCTCCTGAAAATTGAGGTAGAAAAAAATTCGGCGAGCTAAGCCACCCATGGGTGTCCGAGATTTTCCTTTAATGGGCTTTTCATCCCCAGACCGCTCGCACTAGACCCTGCTCGGCTCGCTCCGTGCGCGTGTTTCTGTATTCGGCTTTTCCACCAGTCGACATCGTATTAAAAGCAGAAACTCAAATAATGAAAGATTTTGTTAAGGTACTCGGAGTTGTGATTCAACATCCAACACTGTAGCGCAACATTCACTGATAGCACGAGCAGCGATAAAAATGTAGATACCCTAAAAATATTTTTTTAAAAAAGGAAGTATTCTTTACAAGAGTTCAAGTAAACGAATACTATGACGCGCTGGGAAAGTGCATTTCTGAAACGTTTAAACGATATAGAGCAAATCATCATTCCAATAAAGCGCGCTCTACGAACGATTTTTGTTTTGAACGTTATTGGAAAATTCTGTTAGAGATCTTTCCATTGAACGCCTGAGCTAGTCAAGCTCCAGTTTGGTACATAAAAAGATAGGATGTACTGAGAACCAATCAGGATCGAGAATTTGGTTTTATTCAAATTACTTAAGCTTTTACTTTGTTGCAAGTGCTTGATGGAAAAAAGACCTTTTCCGTCAATACCCATCCGTACACAGATGCACACGCCCAACCAATGTTGAAACAGGCTTTATCGATGCTGTCACGTGGTTACAACACTGGAAAGAGGGACGGGGGGAGGGTTGAAAGATGAGAAGTGTAGTAAGTACAGATAATTACACTTGAAATGAGAAGTACACGAGAATAGGGTTGGCACCGGCTACGTCAACTTCGCCTGCAGTTTACCGTCTTAAATGGTTAGTGCCCCCTAATTATTCGAAACATAACTTCCTTTTCCAATCATCGACAGACTCTCAAAGAATGAACAAAAACAAAGTTTTGGGAAGTTCAAAATTTCCCAATTTTTCTACCCACGCGGCATCACTGTCAAGTCACTGGAAGTTCGGTCGCTAAATGATTGTCTCATGGTTAGTGCGCAGGACTCCGGATCGAGCGGTTCGGGTTCAAGCCGTAGCCATTGTGGTGTGTTCTTGGGCGAGGCACTTCACTCTCACAGTGCCTCTCTCCACCCACGGGTTTAAATGGGTACCGGTCAATTCAATGCTGAGGGTAACCCTGCGATGGACTTGTATTCCATCTATGGGGGAGAAGAAATATTCCTAGTCGCTTCATTCTACAGAAACCGGAGATAAGTACTGGCCTGATTGACCAGTTGGCTCGTATGCAGACTTTACCCGTACTTGAAGTAACGTTACCGGTTGAATAGATTTGCCTTGTAGACCCAGGAACACAATTTTTGGCGGAGTAAGTTGCATATCAGCGTTTTATTTGTGATATTTTTTACTGGTAGACTTTGGAGCCATATTCAAGAACGAAGACCACTTTTTTCAGAGTAAGGGTGGTCTTTCGGACATTGTATCTCCGCACCGAATTCCCTGACGCCCATATTTGTTTACATTTCTAACAAGAGTAACTCAATCACCGTGTGGTGTCTTGGAAGATTTTCGCGCAAACGCTCTTGAACAAGTACTAAACTTTAGCTCTCTTTAAACTGAGAACATAACCGTTTTATTACGTTAGATTGGTAAAAATACGACAGCCGATTTAGCTACTAGAAAGTGGCATCCATTGAAAGACTACTACACTTTCGTAACTTTACGTTAGTCATTATTTTGAACTTGAAATTACGTAAAAGTCAAACAAAACTTCCCATGGTCGAGCCATGATTGAAAAACGATCTTGTGGGTGAAAACGGGTTTGTCATTGAACCAAAAGAAAGCTGGCTGCTTGAAAAAGGCTCTAAACTAAATGGAGCCTGTCCCTGGAATGCAATCCCAGGCGCTGAGTTTGATCCCAATGAGAAACTTGAGCCAGCATTACTGACTGCATAAAACGAAGATGTAATACTGTCCACCGAATGTTTTAGAAAGCTGGTAGATGGAACAGAAACATTGTTTGTTGAATTTACAGCTTGCCCTGTTCCTTGCTGTGGTGTTACGCCATCTGTTTGCCGTCTGGCGGAGTTATGAGTTACGAATGTGAACTGCGAAGCTGCAGAATTTGGCGGGGACATTCTGTAAGCACTGTTTCCTGTAGGCCCGCTAAAGAGCATCGCTGACTGACTACTGGGGGCAGTTGCCTTCTGTTCTACAAGATCTGGCATGGCTGCAAGCGCGCGCAATGGGTTGTTTGTGCTAGCATCATGGCTGACATTCGACTTAACAGAGTGAAGTAAGTTTGGATTCACAGACACCATAGCGGTGCTGTTGTAGTTTGCATCTGAGCGCGACGAGATGAGATTATCAATGGCATAGGAAAGACTTGAGTTCAAATCACTAGAGCCGATTAGAGACTCGGCAGAGAAATCCGAGTAAGTAGTGTTGGTGTTGGTGTTGCTGCAAATCTGACGACGTTTGTGTTTGCTCCATGCTCTGAGGTAAACCAGCTAAAGATGCAATACTGTGGGAAAGGCGTGGTATCTGGCCAGCCTGACTCATTCCTATACTAGAAACTTGTACAGTTGGTTTACCACAATCTACTCGAGTTGGCATGGTATTAGCTGGAACTGACACCTGAGTGGTAATACCTGGGATCAGAGAATTGACGTTAAAAGTCTGTATTGTCATTATCTCCGGTTGAGGCTGACAAATACTAATAGTTCCTGGTGGTTCCTGGGAGCCGCAAGTGCTCGCTCTCTTTGCCATCCTGGTGTTGTCTCTCACAGTTAAGTGTGCTGCTCCACGTTTGTTTGAGGCCGAGGTCGCTTTATTTTCTAACAAAGGTTTGTTTTGGGAATTTCTATTCGTGTTTTGAGTTCGGCTTGTATTAACCGCCGATTTTTTCTGACCCTTGTTGGCAGGCCCTGCTTTTTTCGCTTTACAACCCCCTTGGTTTTTGCTCGCATCTGTCGGCGCCTTTGGACGAGGAGTACTCTCGTTGTTCTGACTAATTTTGGACACAGTTATACTCTGGTTTGGAGTAGCAGTCACATAGAATGCCGGCAAGCTGGTGCTCTGTGTCACAACAGTGTTGCTGACTCCAGCTGCAGCGTGTTGATTACCCAGGCTGTTTGGCACTGGCACAGCGACAAGAGGAGTTGACATCTGAACTGCAGTGGGAACAGCAGCACATGAGCTAATCACAGCTGGTTGGAGGTTCAGGATAGCGGCAGAGTTATGCCCCGTTACAGGAGCAACAAGTGGGACAGCATTCACCACACTTATTGGCGAAATTGATGTACCAGGTTGTAGTGCAACTTTCATGATGGCTGCTACACTGTGTCTTGAGTAGCCTGCTTGAGACTGCAACACTTGAGAAGCAGAGCTGACTGGCGTGCTAACAGTCTGTAACGGCTGCTGTGTTACAGAGCAGGGCACGTTATTTCCAAACTGTACGACAGGGGGATTAAAGGATGGATTAGGATTCGACAAACTGCTAATGTTTCCCTGTGGCTGGTTTAATTCAAGTTGGCCAAGGTTGTTTGCACTATTCTGCACGACAGATGTTGTTGGAAGTTGAACCGTTGGACATGTAACTGGAGTAAAAACAGACGCTGTGCTACTTGCTACAGAAATTGGATTAGTTGTTATAATAAAAGGGGCCACATAAGCAATTGATTCTCTCTTCGATTGCTCCTTCGCGACAGAAGCCGAAGTGATTGGCAAATGATTAAGCACAGCAGTGGTTGCAGTAGTGGGCTGAGTCGCACTACTGATCACTGTTGTTTGGCTGGTAACCTGTGGTGGTCTCGACGCAGTTGTCACTGCTGCAGTTGGTGATTCCCTTGATTTTGGGACCTCTGTCGTCGTCATAGCAATAGCATCATCAGGTGTATCTGTGTCGACTGTCCCAGATGAGGTAGAATCTGTTGTTGTTGTTGTTGTTGTGGGGATTTTTCTTGGAATAGCTATGCTATTTTTCTTTAATAAATCTCTCAACAGCTTGTTTTCTTTAGTAGTCGTTCCAAGTCGAGTTTTCAATAGCTGAACTTCTTGAGCTAGAAGAGAAAACATTTATGGGTAAACAATAAACAACATCACAGGCAAAGATGACAAGGAGTTTTGAGCTCAATGGACATATGGGGGTGCTTACAAGAGCAATGAAGGAGGCACAGTGGCCTCATGGTTAGTGCGTTTGTCTCCAAATCGAGCTATCCGGCTTTGAGCCCGGCCGGGAACATTGCATTGTGTTTTTGGGCCAGACACTTTACTCTCTCAGCATCTCTCTCCACCCAGGTATATAAATGAGTACCAGCGTATTTAATGCTGGTGGTGACCCTGTGATGGACTAGCATCCCATCCAGGGAGGAGTGGAAATAGTCTTAGTCGCTTCATGCTAAAGAACTCAGGAGAAGCTGTGGTATACAGACTTAAGCTTACAAGAGAAATGGGAAGCTTACTGGAAGAGCAGAAAGATAATTATTTGAAACAGTGGCCACGACGAATATTTTAAGGAAATGCACTATACAACTTCAAGGAGAGATTGGAAGTTCGGCGACGTTTCTTCTGGGTGCAAGAACTCGCTTCTGGAGAGTTATACGCTTCTACAATCGTTTGCTTCACTGGACACTTCATGGGGCTGACTACCGTGACGTTTTCTTCGGGTTATTCAAAATTCTTCTTGGAAAATTTTAAATGCAATTTAAGGTTGATTCAGTCGAATTGCGACATAAAATGTATGTTCCGAGCTCGTATTCGGGATACTTGAGTTTGAAAACTAGCATCTTGACGAATTATCACCAAACAAAAAACTCACGGAAAGCTTGCGTTGTGTAACATTCGAGTTGTTTCCAGTGCTGAAGTCGTAAACATCCATGTTTTTCAATTTGGTAACTCAGCAGTATTCGTGCGTGCGCGAGCGCCCTTATATTAGTTCCACAACAGCATAACGAAGTCAGTCCCACGGACGTGTATCAATTATTACAGTATTATTTTATGAGTGCGATGATCATACGTTGATCAACATTAACGTACACTTTTATCAAACTAAATAAGGTCGTATTTCTAATGGAATAGCGAACTAGAAGTAATGATGACGGCACCGTAGCACATTTGTAACTACGGTTTCGGTATATTGGTAAGTTTCCATGCGGTATTGCGGTTTTTTACGTTTTTTACGCGGTTTTGCAGTTTTCGGACCTCCCTTAAGCCCCCTTCCTCAAAGTGTCTCTCTCAACTCAGGTGTATAAATGGGTACTGGCGAATTTAATGCTGGGGGTAACCCTGCGATGGACTAGCAACCCATCCAGGGGGTGTAAAAATACTCCTAGTCGTTTCATATTACTGAAACCGGGATAAGCTCCGGCGTGATGGGCCACTTGGCTCGTATGCAGACTTTACCTTTCAACTTAAAAGAGTAATGAGAAGTTCATTAGAAGAGCAGAAGATAATTTTAACAACAAGGGGGCGAAGAAAAGAAATGTTTACATATATATCTTATTAACCAAGCACAAGGACCATAGCGGAAGAATATCAGCCCTAGATCTCAGCAGTATGGGGCAAGCACACGAGGTCTGTACAAAAAGATCAAGGGCCGGTATTCTCGCAGTACAGCCCTAAGGTTTGACTGATAAAAAAATATATGATTTTAAAACATGATTCAGTTTCCCACAGAATAACAATTGATAAAGTTAAGAAAGTGACTGACATTAACCCTTATATTGTTAACTGGCTTATTAACTTTTTAAAAGATCGTCAGCAAAGGGTGTGTGTAGACAATGTCATTGTTCCATTCCTGCCTGTCGATCGAGGTGTGCCGCAGGGCACTGCTCTGGGAACTGTACTTTTCACCATCATGATCAATGATTAAGTCCCACCTCCCAGGTTACCTTGAAAACTAAATATGCGGATGACATTACGTGTAGTATACTCGTTGGGCCTAATGACAATGCCTCTGAGTAGGTAGTCTATTTAATGAAACTAAACTTGATTAAGACCAAGGAACGTGTTATAAAGGGAAGAACAACCTTGCCCCGTCCTGACCCAATTGTAAACATCAAACGTGTGTCATATCTGAAGCTTCTAGGAGTGACATTTCAGGATAGTCCTACCAACTGAGACATGCATTTTGATGATTTGATGGAAAGAGCTCTTGAAGGTATGTACATACGTAGAGTGTGTAAAAGCAATGGTTATAGCCAGGAGCCATAATCGGGGACGGAGACTGTAAGTCTTGGGATCCGTGCGCACCTGTGATATGGGACAATTTTGCTATTTTTAGAACAAATTGCGTCATCCTGACGACATGTATCCGCGCGGATTCACGCACATGTCGTGGGTTCTCGCGTGGATGTTGTCCCGTTGCGTGATCAAATGGTGAGAGTTGAGAGATTCTCTTACGGATTTTTCACAGCGATGGCAGGAAATAAGGCAGGGAATACGAGCCAGGGCGCTTATATGTAGTTTTATGCTCTGAGCTAACGGAAAAGGTGAGTTTTTGAGGGTCGAAAACAAGACTTCAATTTCGCGCTGTGAATGAATATTAAGATTTGCTCGCGCTAGTTGTAACACTGGCAGACCACTCTATGTGTTCGTGGTTACTCAATATGAAAGAAACAGAATATTAATCTATGAGGGTTATTAAAAAGCTCTGAAAATTGCATATCTTAATTACATCTCAGTGTGAATTCCCAATAAAGTTAAATGAAACGTTAATCAACCCATGTGTGGTGTTTTTTCGCCTTCCTGGGCCGTCTGAAGGGTCTTTTCACGAAAGTTTTTTTTAAATACTTTTACTAACTTACAAATACCACTTACAATACATTAAAAAACCTGCTTACAATACTTTGTATTACATTACTTGCTTACGTACAATATGCAATAATTATTATTATGGCATAACCTACTTACACATTACGTCACTTAAGGACTTACAATACACCTTAATTACTTACTTACAGAAAAAAATGGAACTCGCAATAAATTACTGACAGACACGCCTTAACTGGTGAGAAAGAATTTCCACTTCTGTTGAAATTCCCCTTCACCATTCAACGTGCCAGCAATGTATTTTTTAATCTCGATTTTACCTGCACCAATGAGATGAAATCACGAACATAGTATTATTTAGTGCGTTGATACATGAAAAACATTTGCTCAACATTATGAGTTGGTTGAGGGTCAACCGGTGTGTAAAGGGACGAGTAATTCCAAATAATACCTCTGACTCGAAGAGAAGTGAACTCGCATTACTTACGTTAGAATACCAAAATTGGAACTTATCCCAAAAAGAAGACGCTTGCGCTCAGCTAATAAACAATTGACGTATGTTTTTACTATCAGAGGAGCAGAAAGGGCAGGATGGGGAGGAAACCTTTTTCATTTTGTATAATACACTGTTCGTGGCTCTATTGTTGTGTATAATCTTGTGCTGAAATATTGCCAATTTAACTTCTTTTGTGGCTTTGAACGGCAGAAGATAAATTTCATTTAGATTCTCTTTTGTGATACCGTATGATAAGAGTTTTTTTTTCTGAGGTGGGAGGAGGAAGATTTTCAAGGGTTAACAGTTTGTCGTATACCATTTTGCACGTTATAGTACAGGTTGACGGCGGAGGTGTAGTAGAGTCGCCAGAATTAACGTGAAGGAATTAACGTGGGGGATCGTGGATATAAGGTCATGATATTGTAAAAAGTTGCAATTTAGCGTGTATTTATTGCGCAAGGAAAGGAAAGGCAGGAAGCAATTTTCATACTTGTCTAAAAGGTCTGAAATTTGCTTTATTCCTGCTCGGTGCCAATGAAGCAGATATACCATTTTTTCGTCAATCGTAATGAATTTGTTGTTCCAGATTGTCTGAGACAGTATCTCGGTCTTGCTGTGAGGTATCGTAGACACGATTTCTGGCTAGTGATCAATAATTTGTGTGTAAAGTTCCGGAAGATAGATTAAGATCAAGAAGGTTGTAATCATAATTACATTGAAAGAGCTCAGTGCCGCCAACAGTAGAGAGAGACGATTTTGGAATATACTTCCACGGTGCGTCTAAGTCGGAGCACAGCCGTTTTACCCAAGTTAGTTTCAAAGCCTTATCGAATAGAACAAAATCTTTCGTGCCAAGACCGCCATCGGATTTCTTCTTGATGAGGGTTGTCTTTTTTATTTTGGCGGGTTTTTGCTTCCAGATAAAATCGAACACTATTTTTTTTGAGTCTCCATAACACTGGAGATGAATGCAAGTTTGGAGAGGGCTAATGTTTTAACAATATTTATTCTATCGTATATAGATAAGTCTCTTCGGGATCAGACACTTAAGGTTTTCTTTAGGGATCCTAATTTTTCAAAGAAATTTTTCTTATGAGACAATTCAATATTGTAAGCAAAAAGCACCCCGAGCGCGTAAACAGAATCATCGCTAATTTGGAGGTTGCAAATCGCGTCTTTCCTATGGCACATGGAGCCAGGCCATAGCATTTCTGATTTTGCCTGATTTATGTTTAGTCCAGAGCACTTTTCAAACAGTGAGAGTAAGTCAAATAAATTAGAAACTGACTGGACATCAGCAAGAAGGGCAGTTGTGTTGTCAGCATATTGCGTGAGCTTGACCTCTTCATTTCCCTGGATATATATGCCCTTGGTGTTTTTTGACCGTCTTATACTTTGGGCAAGAAGCTCCATAGCGATAACAAAGAGTATGCCTGAAAGGGGACAACCCTGACGGACACCGCGTTCTAAGTAGAAGTGTTTAGAGGTAATGCCATTGTTAATGACGCAACTAGAGATGTCTTTATAGAACACGCTGATCCATTGTCGGAGGTTTGCTCCAAAGTTGAAAGATTTAAGGCATTTTTGGATGAAGTCCCATTCAATAGAATCAGAAGGCTGGCTTTTTCGAAATCTAAGAAAACAGCTATACCTGGTATTTTTTCTATTTTAGTGAAGTCCATTGTGTCTGCTATTAGTCTGATGCTTTCTCCAATGAATCTGCCCTTTAGGTAGCCGGACTGACAAGGATGTTTTATGCTTGACAAGATCTTTTCCAAGCGAAGAGCAATCAATAGTTTTTGTCGCAATTTTGTAGTCAACATCAAGTAGCGATACTTGTCTTCAACTTGTTTAATATTCCCCGTTCTTATTCTTTTTTAGGATTAAAGAAATACTGAATACCTTGCCGTTGAAACACTGATCCATGTTGAAATGCATAATTAAAACTTTCCGCTTTAAATTTGCTGACAGCGTTCCAAAAATGGCACTAGAACTCTGAAGTGAGGCCATCTGTACCTTGTGTTTTATTGCTTTCCATCGTCATAAGCGCTCGTTTACATTCATCGCTAGGCATAATACCTTCGCAAGTATTTGCAGTTTCTTCTGATAATATATTTTCCGTATTAAAGAATTCGATAAACTCCGAGCCGTTCGGATTCGTGTTTTTTGATGTATATATCTGTTTGAAAAAGCACTCTTCCTCCTCAAGAATCTCTTTCGGTTCGGTTAATTTTACGAAATTTCTTTTGGCCGGAGACCAGTCAGACAAGAGAGAGAGACAAGGCTTGCAACTTCGCGGCCGCCAACGGCGACCTCCTCCATTTCAAACTGGAATTAACGCCAAAATACTGAAAATCTCACCTGATTGTCTTTCTCCTGGATTTTTACTCAAACATAACTGAGCAGTATCTACGGAACTAAAGTTATTGGGCCTTGATGAAACATCAAGCGTTGCTTACAATTCAGGCGAAACTCAAAATTGCAATTATTTTGTTTTACTGTTTGGGACGCGATAGACTGGCGAATTCCTCGCAAGCGCGTGGCAAGAGGAGCTAGGAAACTTTGAAGTCCTGAAACGCTACTACATCTAAATATGTCTAGCTAGTTTTTCGCTGTGGTATGGAAAAGCTGTTAATCTTCAACATATGGGAAATTTAAGGGGGAGTAATGTACAGCTTTTGGAAAAGAAGCAGCGGAACACAAGTTGGTCAGTGATGTTTAAAGAGGGACATACCTAAATTCGGCTCTGTCTTACTTCACTCAAACTGGAGCAGCTTACGACGAAAACACATAAGCAAAATTCCAACAGACATAAACGTGTTGAGTTGTGAGCAAAAAGCATGAAAAATGTCGGGAATTTCGGACGCCCTTTCAACCGCGCGACATCCGCAAAAATCCTCGCAGCATGTTCGCGCGTGTGCCACAGGCGATGGCGCAATTTGTTCTAAAAATAGAAAAATTATCCCATATCATAGGAACAGCTCCAATACTAGAAATCACTCACTCACTAACTCACTCACTCACTCACTCACTCACTCACTCACTCACTCACTCACTCACTCACTCACTCACTCACTCACTCACTCACTCACTCACTCACTCATCCTCTTCGCCCCTTCGTGAGTGGAGCATGAGGCCACAATACTAGAATAGAATACTAGAAATGGTGCGCGCTTACGGTCTCCGTCCCCGATTATGGCTGCTGTTATAGTTTATCTGACCTTCACTATCTTTTTAAATCTCTCTTTGCTGTCGGGTGCAAACTCCGTGCGGATATATCGCTCTGCGGAGAGCTTTTTCTTCACAAATGAACAGTGATCGCATTGCTGTTTCTTGGTTCCGGCTTTTATTACATGGAAAACTGGTCCAAGATGAAACGAAGAATTCTGACCCTACCTGCTTGTAAACAGGGACTTGGGTCCAGTTCAGACGCCGAACGTTTTCACGAGCAGAGCCTAATACGGCTCAGCCGTTCTTCCTGCCTTGCGCATGCTCAGCCAGGAATTTTGACTTTGCAACGGCTTTAATTCAGACGTCGAACTTGTCATGTACCGAGCCTAATGCAACAATTATTTAACAAGTAAAGAAGCCTAAGCCGTGTATTACACTGTGATAAAACACGACGGGCATTTGAGAACACGAGGGAAATGTAGAAAACACGAGCCGTAGGCGAGTGTTTTCTACATTTCTTGAGTGTTCTCAAATGTCCGGAGTGTTTTATCACAGTGTAATACACGGCTTAGGCTTCCTCATTTGCTTTATGATATAGAGGTGATGTGGTGAAAAACAATAAAACACGCTTTTTCTATGTTTTATACTCTGATAAAAAACATGGGCTTTTGACCAATCAGAGCGCGCGCAGGGTCCTATCTATATCATAATATGACTTATTTTACAAGCAGTTTACACTTTTCCTGAGAACCGCTAACATTTCGATGTGTTTTGGTTCAAATTAAATTGAGTTCCGCGGATTACGTTCGACGTCTGATCGAATCAACAAGCGTACTTTTAATAATTTGGGTCGATCCAAATTAGAATTAAGTTCGGCGTCTGAACTGGGCCTTACTCCACAGATAATGAAGATTACGTGTTAGAGGTTCGTGCGCGAGGGAAGAGTTTGCTGGGCCACGTGACAAAGAGAAAAGCAAGGTTCAGCATACACGCTGTAGACTTCTGGGATGGCGATGTGGTCATTTCCAGATTGCGGATCCTTTACTGATATCCAGGCTTCCAAGAAGAGTCACTCGTGAAAGTTAGCCTCATATCCAACAACTCTGACACTTCCAAAATGAGGCTAACTGCTAACTAACTTTCACGAGCGACTCTTCTTGGAAGTCTGGATGTCAATAAAGGATCCGCAATCTGGAAATGACCACATCGCCATCCCAGAAGTCTGCAAGTCTTTGGCATGCGCATAAGTCTCGCGCTACATTTCCTTGAAACTTCACCCGGAATTTTCCTCAGCGCGCGTTCGACGTGCTGCTTTTTGAATCACGCGTACTAACGTTAATATTTCAACTGATGAAGAAACGTCTTGAACGAAACATCAAAAATAGTCAATGCCAAACCACTATCTTACAATGGCGTGAGGTCAGTTGGTACAAAAGTAGATGTTTGAGAAAAATGCACTTTAAGTTTCTTACATGATGGATTAAGCATTTAACAAGCCACAAAGTGCGGATGAGGTGCAAATTGTGTCTCGGAGGGGGGTTGTAATGGTTGTTCTATTTTGAATTAGTTACCGCAGTTGTAGGAATTTCGCACTTATCTAGAGGTAAATACGACAAGATCGTTTCGAAATGTTTTTAACAAGCGTTCAAGGGAATTTTTAATGAACAACGTCATATTTAGGGTAGCACCACTTTAACTCTTCCTCGTGCGAAAAGTTCAAGAAAATTTAAAACGGTTCTGTTTGGAGCCATTCCAAACTCCTCTTTTTAGAGCCACCACAAAAAGTCTTGGTCTTCGTTTGCTTTGATTCTTTTGTCATTCCTTTGTTGATGGAAATAAAATACATTTCGTGGATTTCCAGGATACACATTTGAACGATATATATGCCCTTTCCAAAACAGAATAACTGGAATCATTTGACCTTAATTCCGTTTTGACAAGGCAAACGTCAGAGTAAGTAGCCTACAAGCCTGGTCTTGACTACCTTTTAGAATATTTTCTCGAGTGTACTTTTGTCCGAATCATCACCGCTTTGCCCGAAAAATTTCAAACATTTTTGAAACTGGAGGGGCTGAGGCCCCACCCCGTCGCCACCCTCTCCCTCCCCCCCCGCCCCCCCTCCCCCGGGCCTTGCGTCTACGGTGAAGGGCTTTTGTTGATGGTCTTGTCGATAATATGGCCTTTTCGGAAAAAAAAAAAAAAAGAAAAAAAAAGCATACCCTGTTTTGAGACCAAAACGGCTACAAAACCATACGGGAGTACCCCACGGGCACGGGGGAGTCCGGAGCGGCTCAGCTCGGCACTAATATTGATCCGCGGTTTAATGTAAACAGCCAAGGTTAGCGTGACAGATTATTGTGCGGATCGTGGGTCCCGGATGTATCGTTTCGCTTGAGTGCTTCTGACCTCATGATCATTACAGACTCTGTTCTGTTTAGACAACAGCCTTCAGCTCAGGGAGCGGTTTTTCATTGTATCGGTTGGACGTGATTATAGAAGGTTAGTCTATTACTTTAGATGAAAACACTACGCTAAACGAGACCTCTGGTTATTAAAAGAACATTTTACCACTGAGAATAATTCAGTTCGCGTGACTAGACGGAATCACTGTTTTGCCAGCCATTCGACAGTGGAATTCTAATTCAAGTTATTAAGTAGATTTTCGTTCTATGTAGGAATCTCCTGTTCATGGTCACAGTTATACGTCTAAGTGACTGATTCTGGCGACAAGAGAAGCTTTAACGTTTCAGGTAAGCAGGATGAGTGAAATAAAATAATGAAACGTAAGCACATTTGAGGGACGAGCAAAATTCGATAGCGCTGACAAGCAACAAAGGCGGAAAAACCTTACTCATTTCCACAGTTGTTTAATTGTTGAGAAGATTTTAATTCAATATCCAATAAGTTGTGAGCTAACTATCATTCATAACGAGCAGTCAAGTCCCAAGATTATATACAATGAAACACGTACGCATTCGAAGAACTGAAAGCGAAAGTCGTAAAATGTGAAATCTAGCCAAACAAGCATTGATCATGGATGACTCAGTTATCCTACACAAACTCATCAGCGTTTGTCGGGGTACAATTTCATCGCTAGAGGTAGAACCAGTAGTTCAATTAACAGCGAACTTTAGCGAAATCAAATCAACATAAACTCGTGATTTTATCTGCATTTTCACCGGTAAACGCAAAACTTTACTTTACAACAAAAGATGAGGGCCACATAATCTCTCAGATACTCAATTCCTAGATTAATTACAGATTGAGACATATATATGATCTGCTGTTGTGATCTATAACTTCCTTAAACCGGGGAGTATTTACAATTCATCAATAATCAGTATTTACTAGCGAACAGTAAGTTTAGCAAATAACCTGGTGGTAATCGTTATTGCTGTCTTTTTGCCTGGCTCAAGTTGTAAACTGAAGGTTTCTCTTGATGCAACTGCGATAAACCCAACCCGAAAAAGCAAATCTTCCTTATGGGTTAACTTATGCATTTAAATTTTCGATCTCATTGTTGCTTTGTTTGCATCAATATTTTCAAATTAGACTAAGCAAGGCTGTGCTCTAAGAAAAATTCTAGGGAGCCCTTCATGCACCCAGCTATGTAGGCTAGGGTGCCCAGAAGTCAAGCTTGGTAGCCCGAACGAAAAAAAAAACCAATTAATTAATTGATTAATTATGATTATCAAATAGCATTATTAATTAATATATGATAACCGATTGACACTCAAATAAAATTGTCTTACATTGTTTCTAGGGCATTTATCCTATTTACAGACGCCAAAGATAGATTTGTTCCCATGTAATTTTTTTGTTATACCGTTGTCAAGAGTCCACAAAGAAAGACAAAATTAACATGTTATTTTTAGTTAGAATGGTTGATATATGTAGAAAAATTAAGTCCTTTTCCCCTCTTTACCCTAGCCTGTTGCTTCTGGTAATTCTGTTCACATTCTCCTTCAATTAGGGACTTTTCATGCACATTATACAAGGCATAGGAACTAAGAAGATTTTTTGTTGACGCTTTTCGAGTTATACAAGGAAACTGCTGTCCGTATGACTGCAGGCCAGTGTTAAGTTAAACGTATGGATCGAACCGAGCCACTGAACGAGCGATGTTTTGATCACTTCACAGATGAATTTAAACATTGTGAATTGAGCCATTTTGCCTTGTAAACTTCAATACAATGCAAGAAATCAAAAAGTAAAAGACAAATTATTATGAGACTGATTTCATCTCCAAGTTAAATCTGTTAAAGGAGATCGCCCGGCTGGGCGACCAGGTATGGTTTTCTTGTCGCCCGAAGATGGAAGCCGGTCGCCTGCGGCAACCGGGTGCTGCTAGAGCACAGTCTTGCTAAGGGCATAAATGTTACATCAGATTCGAGCCAACCTGTTTGTTTCTACAGTTGTAAAAACTCCTTGGTGACTGACTGACTTTGGCTCGATCGTTTTCAAGTGCATAGAGACGTCTCTGCAAGGTAAGAAAAAACATCTGATATGTGCATTCTAGTCAGTGCAAGGTTCCATTTAGCAGCTAGTGTTCGTCTTTATCTGTATGAGTCTAAAACAACAAAGTTGGAGAGCTTTTGCTTGCTTGCTTTTCTCAATTTGTTGAACACTTCATTTACAGCGTATGATTGTTAACTGGCCAATAAAATAATCCTTTTTTGGGGGGATTCTGTACACTGTGATTTTCTTTATATTCAAAAGAGTTCTAGCTGTTTCAGGGAGCCATACATGACTAAGCAAAAACAATAGCTTCATGACACTGTAGTGTGGAAAGCTTCAACGCTGAAGATATAAACAGACAAGCAGTTATCATGCACATTTGAAAGAGTAACTTGCAAAATTAAATGCGATAGAAAGAGTTTGTAGGCAATTTCCACAGACTTCAATAGACAATAAATGTATCTGAATGGAGAAGAAAATTAACAAGTTCTTTTTATGTTTCTGCCGATTATCAGTAATGATTAGGCTTTAAAAAGTTGATATTCCCTAATGCATTACAGTTTGGTTTGCATTTGTGTTTCTGTGTTAAGTCTTTTAATCTCGATGTATTAATTACTGGTAAATATGAAATTCATAATGGCTTCTAGCACATCAATATTGACTCGTAAACACTGAACGACTCAGCTCCTGTCCTTGGTGAAAGCAAGAAGCTTGATTGAAATGTTGGTAGATACAATTTCTGTTTAAGGAATAATAAATATTATTCTTGTGTGTTTTAGAGCGATAAACCCAATGCAAAACAGCACAATCTCTCTCTTATTGCTGGTTTGTTCACAGAACGTTTTCAATTTTGACCATAAGCAAACATTTTATATATTACTTGAGAGTATAGAGCCAACGTGTTTATATCTACAGTTGTATTAACTCCTTGGTGACCGATTGACACTGTGCCATTTTCAACGGATTTGAAAACAACTCCACGACTGCAGAACTTCTCTAGGTAAGAAAATTATGAAAGCAAAATTCTGATATGTGGATTCAGTAGTTTGTGTGATTATTGGTTTTATTTAGAAGTGTATGTCTGCATACTGAACGTACAGTATTGTGCAAAACTAATGCAAACGATAATCTATGAATATTGCAATAATTTCAATTTATCGGCAATATTTGAACGGTGATTAGCTTGAAAGGATATATAGCGTGAGATATCGTGGAGCTTAGTGTTGTAGCTGTTACGATATTTCGCTGAGTCTTGTGCGATATATTATTTACACCAAGCGCTTTATCATTTGCACCGAGTGATTAATCGTTTGCACCAAGTGATTTATTATTTGAACCGAGCAATATATGGTTTGCACCAAGCGACATATTGTTTGCAGTGAGTGATTTATCGTTTCCACCAAGTGATTTATCATTTGCAGCGGGTGATATATCATTTTCACCCAACGAAATATCAATACAGCTTAGCGATTAATTGTTTTTGCCCAGCGAATTATTGTACAGTAGCAGCGAAGTTATATATCGCTTCTGATGGTAACCTGTCATTTTGCCAACATGTAACTTCACCAACGTATAAAGTTGATTATCCAATGTCCTGGATCAGTTCCCCAATGCTTATATGTCAGTTCGCCACCTTCCAAAATGCTCTTTTCAAAAAGGTCTGAAATGTATTAATTTTACAAATTGCCAGAGGAATAAAATGTCACCTTTGATCTAGGATGGCATGGATGATGGGTGTTCGTAGGCTTGTGTCTTTTGTAATTGTTCATTTCACTCTCCCCAATCTCTCTTTTCCCCACGCCATGTTGCCATAATGGGCTCAGTTGATCAATGGCCGATCATATTTGTAAAACTTAAAAAACCAGCCACAGCTTTTTACCCTGTCCAATATGGGCCGCCTGTAAAACCTTTTTACTAAACATTGGCCATTGAATAAAAAATACTGCTTTCTGTCAAGTAGAACCAGGGATAATCGCTTCAACAATCCCATCTTCATAGACCAAACACAACTGACAGATAACATTTTCCGATAGAAAGTAAACTCAGTTCAATTAAGCGACTTGCCAACGTGTGCTGAAACACCGAACTTTCCCTTGAAGAAAAATTTATTAACAGGGTTCGTACGGGTCCTGGAAAACCTGGAAAGTCCTGGAATTTTATCGTGGCGTTTAATTTTCCAGGATTGGAAAGTCCTGGAAAAGGGCTACTGGTCCTGGAAAGTTCTGGAAATCTCTTAAACTCGAGTAAAAAAACATGAAATGTATGGCAGACAGTAAGGAGAATTAACATTAAGATAATTGGATTGAAAGGCTAGGGTTAATGTGAATTTTAAAGTCCTGGAAAAATCAATCGTGGAAAAGTCCTGGAAAAGTCCTGGAAATTTGTTTCTGAAAAAGGGGGCAAACTCTGATTAAAAGTGGGCAGTGTGTTTAAGAAACTTTGATAAACCATCCTTTTATTAAAGAAAGAGTATTTTACTGTTTGAATGAAAGATTTGTGTCAAATAAAACTGGAGTTATCATTTTTTCGACAAGGATTTACGAAACGCTTCAGACAATAAGCATTGGACAAGCGACTTGCCAATGTGTGTCGAAACACAGAACTAGTTCCTTGCAAAAGCATAAACTAAACATGAGCGACGCACTTTAGAAACTTTGATAAACAATTATTTTGTCGAGGAAAGAGTATTTTACCGTATGAAAGACCAATTTGTTTCAAATGAATCCTGAGATATTTTTTCAACAAAATATAGTTAACTACAGCAGTAACAGGAAAACATAACACTTGGAAATCATTAGAAAGTCAAACAATGCTAACTTTAGCTCTCGGATGTAGTCCAGCAAACTATACAGTTAATGCTTGTAATTAGTAGTGTTATCTTTGAAGTTCATAATGTGCTAGTTATGTAATAAAATAATTATAATGTTTTCAAATGTCAAACTTGGCACGAGAAATATACATCACTAAAGACACATAATGACACCCATCGTGCCATTGCCGTGACAACAATTATGCCACTGGTTCTGTTTTAATTGAGACTAAAATTCCCAGATTTTATCTTAAACAAGGATCATCCACTCCCAACAATCTAATGGGGAGAGTTAAAACAACATGGGAACCATGTGTGTTCCGAGCAAGACCCTCTGTCCCACTTTAAAAGGCTGCAAATGGGGATATTTGGTTTTTCACAGGAAGAGACTGGAGCCAAGAGTGTTGCCATGGCAACAGCATGGAAGGCGCCATTCTGTTTGATTTGTGATGTACATTGCTGGTGCCAAGTTTGAAGAACACTGCTTTAATATTTCCAGAGTTATTCTCGATTAAGTGTTGTGCTGTTTTCATAGAGCAAGTGTTTTATATGTTACCTAAGAGATTTAAGAGCCAACCTGTTGTTTTTACAGTTGTTACTCCTTGGTGACTGACTACACATAGCCATTTTCAACATTGAGAATTCAAAACAACTACGCAACTACAGAACTTCTCTGTAAGGTAAGAAAAATCAATTATGGAAAACAATTATAATATGTGTGATTTAAATAGGTTATATTAAGCAGTGTTTGTCTGCCTATGTATGGGTCTAAAACAACAAAGTTGGATGTTGTTTTACTTGCTTGCTTTTGACAATTTGTTGGAGAAAACAATTTGTCGAAAACTTGATTTGCTATGCTTGTTAACTGGCCAATGAAATAATCCTGTTTTGTGATTATGTACAAGTGTGACTTTATGTTCACTGAGAGAGTTCTAGCTGTTTCAGTGAGCCTGATACAAGACTAAGCAACAACAGTAGCTAATCACTGTAGTGCGCCGAAGGCTTAAGATATCAACAGAGTCAAGCAGTAATTATCACGCACATTTGAAAGAATATAACTTGCAAAATGTGATATTCACCGAACACTACAAAATATGCACCTTACCGGGTACTTCAGATGATTTAAAGCCTTGGAGAGAAATTGAATTGCCCAGTTGAAATGAATATTTGTGCTTTAATAGACTGATAGTTGTAAAACAATTGATCCAGTGGATTTCATTTTCATGTGACTTTTCTTGTTGTAGAAATACTAAACCAAAGATGGCTAATTAAGTATGTGTAAATTGGAGACAACCTGTTTATTTCTACTGTTGTATTAACTCCTTCAGGTGACTGACTGATACTGTGTCATTTCCAACAGATTTTAAAAAATTAACTCCACGACGTCACAACTTCTCTAGGTAAGAAAATTGTGAAAACAGAAATTCTCATATCACATGGCATGTATTTAGTAGTTTGTGTGATTATTACTGTAGGTTTCATTTAGAAGTGTTTGTCTGCATTATGTTAATTGGTCTAAAACAACAAAGGTGGAAAGCTTTTAACTCAATTTGGATACCTTTTTTAACAAAGTTGTGTTTTTGATGCAGTACTCTTTGACTTTCGCTATATTCAACACAGTTCTAAGCTATTTTTAATGAGACAATTACAAGACTAAGCAAAGGCATTTTTTAAGCTTCACTGTTTAAGCACAGAAAGCTTTTAAACGCTGACGATATAAACAGACCAGCAGTTATCAAGTGTATTTGAAAGACTGTAACTTGCAAAATGCGATAGAAAGAGTTTGTAACCAATCTCCCTATTTAGACTTCATTACACAACGAATGTATCTGGATGGACGTGAGAAGAAAAATTGCAGCTCAAGCTTTTTATGTACATTTGTGGTGTATTATCAGTGATCAGTCATGGTCACTGCAGGCTTAAAGGATTCGGTGTTCACTAGTACTTGTGCATTACATCCTCCTTATCATGCCTGTTTGCCAGACAATTGTATGTTGAATCTTCAGCTTTGTCTTAAACCCATTATTATCATGTTTGTTTTAAAGCTCCATGCTTAAATGTTACAGGCAAATGAGGTTTATTTACTTGTTTTTCGTATTCTTAATGGTCTCTATACTTTTATTGGTGACATTGGGACAGGTCAAGTTGATGAGAGGTCTTTGAAGTTGACACGAGAAGAAGGACAGCATTTCCTGAAAGATGGTGCATAAATAACTTTCAGTTTGTTCAACGACTTCATTGGCTCTAATCTGACCAATCGCATGCGCACGGAGCTGTAGACATGGATGAAATTTGTCCTCTTCAATCCTCAAAGGAAGCTGTACCCGGAACAAGTACATGTAAGTATCAATTTGTATTATTTTTAATTAATGTTTGTTCATAATAGTTGTTTTAGATTTTATTGGGGATCTGAGTGGCCATCAAGGAGAGTCACAAGTAGTAATATGCACAAGGAGTTGGAAGGGAAAGAGGTATTTCAAGTAAAATTTCCATATGTCCTCAATAGAAAAAAAATTATTCAATTATTTAAAGGGACAGTATCATGAGCTGCACATCAGTGTGAAATTGATTTTTCATATTGGTTAAAATATTTGCTTTTAGAGGGTATTTTTAATGTAGATTTTTTTATTTTGTAGCGAAGGGAAAGCAGATTTGTCAAAACTAAGTTTTTTCTAGGTCTGTTTGAGTTTTTTTAACAATAACTTATAACGACGTGCCGTGTTTCTGGGCTGTCGGATCATGGCGTGGTCAATACAAGTTCCTAAATTTACCAGTGCTAACCAACTCATGTAAGTAATTTTTTTCTCCACTTACATCTCCACAGATTTCTAAGTTAAATGCACCATTTGAAAGCTAGCCGTGACTGTTAATTCCTCAGTACATAATGATTTAGCGGCCACGATACATTAAACAGCTAAAAAAATCATGCTGTATTTCACTCTACTTTATTTATCTTTCAACTTCACAGGGCTAACCAACTCATGTAAAGAATTTTTTCTCCATAACATCTTCGAAAATTGCTATGTTAATTTACCCCATTTGAAAACTAAGTGAATGCAGATTCTGTAGTACGTTAAGATTTAGAGGCCATGATACAATAAATATCCAAAACCTATGCCATTCTAAACCAAAATTACCATCAAATTGCAACACGATTATGCATCTTTCAAACGTTAGTTTATAAATACTTGTTTCCGCGTTCAGTATGTCGGTAGAAAGCTAAGTGAATGCGGGTTCTTAAGAAAATCATGATTTGGTGGTAGCTCAACTGGCCAAGGTACATTTACTGCATAGTCTCCTCTTGTCAACACCATTTTGAATTTCACGTGTGAGATTAAGAATTAATCGTCGTTGGACGTTTGCAAATTCTGGATTGAAAGCTCGCGCATGCGCAACTTATTGATACTGTACCTTTAAATTTATCTTTTGTTCTCTTTGCTTACCGGTGCTAGTACTGTAGTTTCTTATTGAGGTTTTCTAATTATCTTGAGAGTTAGGCAAGATATCCTGCCATTATAATAGGCCCTTTGCAGCTGAGATCACGTGACCAAATTTTCCCTCAAAAAAATTATATTATGGACTATAGCTTAAAGATTGCCAGAAATAAAAAGAGCATACCAAAAATACCAAAATGACCAAGTTTGAGGCCCCAGAAGTCACCAGGGATTAAAGAGTAAGTTTATACGACAGTTTTAATTTTCGATAAATTTAGAGGATTTGTATGGAAAACGTTGCTGGAGAGCAAGGCCTTGCTTTCCAGTAACTTTTTCCGTACAAATCTTCTAATTTTTTAAAAAAATTCAGACCATCATAAAATCTCAAATTTTAATAACGGGGTCCTCAAACATGGCCATTTTGATACTTACGACATGCTTTTTCCATTTCTGGCATTTGTTCAGTTATAGCCCATAATTTTGTGAAAAATACATGTAGGTCACACTGATAGCTTAGCTGCAAAGGGCCTATCATGTAAATCTGAAGATAGAAATATCTCAGAACTAATGTGTTACAGTTAACAAAGCTTAAGTTATTTAAAGGTTGAAACATTTTTTTTGTTGTTGTTTTTATTTTATTTATATTAATAGTTAAATTAAATGCTGTTGCATGATGTGGATGTTGTTCAGTGTTTGGGTTAATACTTTAGGAACGTAAGGTGTTATTAATATTAAAGCTTAAGGACTGATACTGGACAGGTTATATTTGAAGGTAAAAAAAGGAAATTCTTTATTTAGACTGACAAATATTGCTTAGCTAGAAAGCTTCCTTGCAGGAAGCCCACTATTAATATAACATGAATATACATTAATTTATAAACAAATCAACAAAAGAAAATACGAACTAGTTAAAATGTAAGTACACAAAATTAAAATGATTGCTTACAATAAAAGATACAAGAATATAACATAGTCAATAATTTCTGACTAAATTCATAAATCCAAGAGAAAGTGAAATTAAACTTTTCTTGACTTTTCTCCTTTGGCTAGCTCATGGTTTTGTGTTGGTTGTGTGGCTTGTTTCAGTAATTTCGTTTTGGTTGTTTCGGTGGTTTCATCTGGGAGGTTGTGATTTGTTGTTTTAAGCCAATATTGGACTTGGAAGAGAAGCTCACAAGTCGACTTGATAAAAATGTTTACATATGTAAAAATAAACTTTCACCTACTAATTTTAAAGTTGTGATAGTTTAAATATGGTACCGTTTGTTGTCATGGCAACTAATTCTGACATCACAAAGATTTTGTTTTGTTCTTCAGCCAAATATATATATTCAGGTTTTCCTAGTTAAATTCTGTAAACACACTGAGGTAGCTGTGCGATAGTAAAAATATTTAATTACTTAAAATAGGTCAAAGCCTTAATTTTAAGTATTGTGAGTAACAACAGCAGTTCAGCTATAAATTTGAACCATTATTTCTCTTTGTAGTAAGAGATGGCACACCCACAGATTATGAATTAGAAGTACTGGGTGATAAAATTGTAAACTGGAAAAGGCTTGGGCGTCGCCTTGGGCTCAGTGATCCACAGCTTGAACAAATAAATCAAGCTCACAACCAACTGTCTGAAAAGGTATACCACATGTTAAAGCACTGGAAACAAGGAAAAGGTTCTTCAGCAGCAACCTACAAGGACTTGTATGAAGCATTAAGTCACGAACTTGTGCAGCGCCAAGACTTGGCAGAGCAGTTTTGTTACGTTAATGGTAAGTATTTTTTACAATGTTAAGTGCTGTTCCAGTAGTCTAATGGTTTAAGTGTGATGTACTCCAGATCAAGAAGTCTGGATGGGGTTAATTTGTCATGTTCTCAGGCAACAAAATTTGCTCTTACAGCACCTCTCTTCATCCAGGTGCAAATTAAAGGTTAATTGACAGGGTGTTATATGCAAGGCACCAACATACAATTTTTTTTCATCACTAATCAAGTTTCCCTTAAGGTTACTATTTTCAGTGACAACTTAATTTGAAGGAATTTATCAGTTGCATGAAAATTTAGTAGCTCAAGTCAAGATATCACTCACTTGCAGTGTAATATACCTGCCAACTTTTTTCCTTTTGTCTCACATGCATGAGATTTTAAGCTTGTGAGTGCCAGGCCTTATGAAGGTAACTCAAATATTTCTCAAGATGTCCAAAGATTTCAATTACTTTTCAAAGGTTTTCCTGTCTGAGTCACACGGACGTGTTTCACCAAAGATTACACTGTTGCCAGTACAAAGTAACATTCCTTTAAAGAAAATGGCTACTTTAAATGGGCAGTGCTATAAATATAGTAACCTAAAATTGAAGTTTTAAAAATATTTAAAAAATACCCTACTTAACTTAGCCTTTTGCCCTTTTGTAAGATGGGTAATTTTATGCCCCTCCCCCTCCCTGGTCCCTCAATAGTTACCTAACCTAAATCGCATGTTAAGCATTCATACTTGTCTACTTAAGTGATTAAATCAATTGTTTTTCATGATATCACATAGCACGTAAATGCCACATTTGAAAATTTCTATCATCTTGGATTTAAAACTTTGTTCTGAGAACTGTCAGAACAGCTCCAAAATTGGTTTCAATAACATCAGAGGAAATGTAAAGAATTTTAGAAACAAGACAAATAATTGATGATTGAAGTAAGGATTTTGGGATAAATCCTTCTCCATGTCATTAATAATTCTTTAAGTTTGAACAAGGAAATCATGACCAGATGGTGTTTGGATTAAATTAGCATAGATTTTTGCAGTTTTAGAATGGAACCCTGCCTCACAGCCACCCCATTAATACAGCCACCTCTGTATTGTGTCCACTTTGAAGTGGCCTGAACAGAAACTCTGAGTCAGTCATTTTCTTATTTAAAGAACCCCTCATACGGGGTTTTATGGCCTGTTGTTGACTGGATTAATGGGGTTCGATGTTTTCCTTGACTTTGTCTCAGGGAACATCAAGATTCTCGGTAAAACAAAACTATCCATTACCGTTGGGACCAGTAAGTGTATAATATCCACTGGAACCCATTTGGACCATTAGGTCCCTTTGATGATTCATTTCATTTAAGTCATTTTGCGTATCTTTAAAGGACCTTTCGCCATTCAGCAGCCCGCTGGTGCAATACCAGCAGGAAGAGTAACAGCAGAAGTCTCTAGTGCCACTGCAAGTACACACGACAGTGGAGATTCCACTGGAGTGAGAAGTACTTTGAAACGGAAACATTCGGATCCAGATCCTGAACGAGGTATGTAAAATATACTAGTTATGCAGTGTTTTTGAATGGTATACCATGGAATATCCCACGAGTCACTTGTATTTTCTTGGTATACACACGAGTCTTATAATTAAGGCGAGCGTGTAATATACCAAGAAAATACAAGTTACATTAGTGGGATGTTCCATGAGGGGTGGCGAATGGTAAATGCGAGACTTCGCGAGACGGCGAGACAAGCGTTTTTCTTTGCGAGCCCGAGACATTTTGACTTTTTAGATTGCGAGACCGAGACTTCAAAGCGCTTTGAGTGCGAACGCCAGACGTTCAGACTCTTAAAATTCGAGCCCCAGATTTAGTTGAGAGCTAGAATGAGCTTGTACAGTCTTTAGCCAGCTTCTTGGAACTGACTGGAACTGGAAATTCGACTATAGGACACTACGTTATGATATCCTAGAGAAAAAATGACTGTTTTTCTGGCGCCAAAACAGACGTTGCGGTAGGTTTTGTTCCTTTTTGTTGCTTCATTGAAATTCCATATCAAGTGAAGAGAAGACGTCATTTATAAAAGCAGATAAAGGAACGAATTGGGACTTCGAGACACAGCAAGCCTTGCGAAAAATCGAGACTCCGAGACAGCTTCGTAGAAAAATCGAGACTGCGAGACGCACATAACCGCTAAAAAGCGAGACTGCGAGACCCGTGAAATTCGACTAAAATTTTACGAGACCCAGAGTTTTTGAAGGACCATTCGCCACCCCTTCCATGGTATGCCAGGAGATAGCGTTGCATAACTATTTTATACCTCACCATTGAAAATACGGTGGCCAACACAATCAATGTGACATATGCGCGGCGCGTGATGGGAAGGTTGAATTTGTTACCGTCAAGTATACCACAGCTTTCCTGTATCCTGTTTGGCTGTGTTTTCTATGGCATTGTGGAAATAGATTTAGCTAAGCCTTATGTGTAAAAGCAGAGCTCCATTATAACTTGATAGTAATCAGTTACTCAAAACAATAATGGCTCTGTCAATTCCAAGCCCGCCCATACCACCCCATCTAGGGGACATTTGACAAGTTGTAGGTCCCCACCATGTTGGCATTTGATCGCGAAGGGTTGCCTGGGGATGGGGAATTTGACAATTTAGTCAAGTACAGAGAGTTTTAAATAATTGGTACTTTTTAAAAACGAAAGGTGGCTGCTTTCTTCTTCATCCAGGTGTTAACTGACAGGGTAATGCAAGGCACCAATAAACAATTGTTTTCATGCCACTAATCAAGTTTCTCTTAAGGTTACTTAAGAGGCTATACCAAAAGTAAGAAGTGTAAATTGATAATAATCTCCTGGCAGTTTATCTGTCTCCTGTATGATGATCGCTTTAAATACTAAGCAATGTTTTCAACAGTTCTGAAAATAAAGGAAACGAAAAAATAAAGTTATGGTTAAACTGAACGTGAGTGCAAAGAGCAACTTGTATAAGCTTGAAACTAAGTCTGACTTTTTTTCTACCGCAGAAAACCTCAAAGAGACACTTGAGCAAATAGGAAATCAAGTGAAAAAGTTGGGATCACTCCTAGATGAAGGTCAGTAGTTGTCAATTGAGATATTTGGAGGTATAGAGATTCTATCACTAGGCAAGAAAAAAAGGTTCTCCTGTAACTTCAGCAGTAAACAGCAACTAATACATTAATAAACTAACGGAAAAAGCGACAGGATGACTGTTAAGCAACTAATGTTGGTAAATTATTGCATGTTCAGACTGGCAGAAATTTGATAATTTCCAACGTCGATATTTTCCTATCTATATATTTTGACATGACTATGGCAATGATAGCGAAAGCTGATGTTAATTTTCAGACAAACTTCAACAGATGAAAAGTGAGATAGCGAACATGAGTGAGAAGTTAGACACTTTGGTGGCACAAAGAGAGACCGACGATGAAGGTCAGTTCTGAATAAAAGCTGTCGTGCAGTTTTTGCACAGTAAAAGAACAGCTTATCCAGCGAACGACTAGCCTGTGACACAGCCGTCCTCTCTCTTTCTGAGAGGGAGGCTGTTATACAGGCTAGCAAGAGACACATTTCTGACGAAAGTGAAAAAGGAAATAATTTGGCTTAAGGTGGCTCAAACCAGTTTTCTGTTTTTTTGATATTTCTAGAACTAGGTGTGATTTTTCAGGCTTGCAACTGTACTGTTTTGAATGGCTGTGCTATTTTTTAAGGTAACTCTCCACTGTGCCTTTCATTGTGTTTAAGTCATAAATTAAGGTTGCACTGTCCTGTTGCGTAGCAACAAACTTAACCCACCTTTTACCATCAGTTGCATCTGTCTTAAAAACTAAGCCAGTGACCTCATATTTTTTATAAAAATCTTTTTATTAAACACAGAAGAAGAAACAGACAAAATTATACAAAATTCTGTGGAGTGGATTTTCTTAAATTAAGAAAAATGGAAATTTCCAAGTCTTCCAAAGTTTTTTCTTACAATTTCGCACATGCATTTCGCTTTTGCTGTTGAATATTTTTTTTGCATTAAAAAAGCAGGGTCACCGGATCGGTTTTTGAGATATTAGCTTCGTGGATAAGGTAGTTTATTTCTAGGCGCAAAATTAAAATCTCGACTTTGCAAGATCGCCTCTTGAGCATGCGAGAAGGCGGTCCGCTGATCAGTAAAGCCCGCAATTCCACGCGAATTAACGGGAATAGTCCGCGAAAAGTGTTTTTTTAACTGTTGTCGTTAGCAGCCTAAGCAGTAGAAGAAGAGTACCATAAATACCCGGAGGTGAGACTAACAAAGTAGAAAGAACGAAGAAAACCTGAAGAGTAGTTTTTTTCCTGCAGTTTTTGGATTGATAGCCGGAACGATCGATCGCAAAATCAACATCAGAATTTTCGTTTACGTTGCAGCACAGTTAAAAATAACTGATCACGCAAACAGCTTACTAAACCTGGCAGAAACAAAGTTTTACGAAGTAGGCCTCGCGCTGCCATGTTTGTTTTGATTTTTGTAAACTTTAAATCTCGCGCGCTATCTCGCGAACCCTCGAATGATCGCGTAATGCCTCATGCTGAAGTGCGTGCTAGAGCCCAGGTGTCTCCCGGAAATATTACTGTTTTGAGCCACCTTAAACTCAACTTTGAGCGATTCGTAATGCCTCTTACTAACCGAGTTCGAGGGCCGTACTGTAAGTTACGGACCGAGTTTTTCCCCAATCGATAGGCAAAGTTTCACAAAAATCTCAGTGCAGGTTCTATTTCAGCGGAATGAAAGGAGAAAACGAGGATCCGTAACTTACAATACGGACCGAGAAAACGAGGTTAATAAGATATTTATTATATCTCTACTGTGTGTCTGACGGGCTCGGGAACGATTTCTATTCACGCGGAACGGCTTCATATTTCTGAAGCACCTCGAAAGCAAAACGACTCAATTTGAAATCATTGTTAAGTGACTCTTAAGTCGTTAGCAGGTTTCAATACACAATTTTAGAAGTAAAAGAAAGTTTTAAACTTTTACTTGCCAAAAAAGTTAAGAAAACACTTGGCGATAAATCACGAAACATTTTGGCAACAAAAACAGCTTTAAATTTTAGCGGGCCGTACGGGAGAATACGGTCCGCTAAATTGACCAATCACAGCGCGCGTACTAACTGAGAGAAATAATAAAAATTGTTATTGCAATGTTGTGAATGGAGGTATTTCATGGACTTATGAATGAATTTGTCTGTTCTGAAAGATTATGAAGATTGATAACAGGAACTCAACACCTGTTACTACAGTGACTATACCTTACATTAGGGGCACTTCTGAGACCATCTCACGGATCCTACAGCCCTACAACATCCGTGTAGCCCACAAACCTACAACTACGTTACGACACTTACTGACCAACGTAAAAGACAGGGACGAACCCAACAACAGGCAGGGAGCAGTTTACAAGATCAAATGCTCCGACTGCCAAGCTTCCTACATTGGTGAGACTGGCAGAAACCTTAACACGAGACTGACTGAGCACAAACGAGCCACAAGAAATGGTGATGCCAACAATCACATTGCTGTACATCATCAACTGACAAACCACAACATTGACTGGGACTCTGCTCGGTGCTTAACCTACAGTACAAACTATTTTCAATGACTGACTCTGGAAAGCTGGTTCACTAACCTAGAACAAACGCCTCTTAACAGATGCCAACAATTACCGGCGCCTTATAAAAGACTTATCCAAGAGGGAAACGAAACCGACAAACGGACTTCTAACAGACCGACTTAATTTGACTAACAATAGACGGATCGAAACCGACCAATGACTGATGACAAACTTTACACTAGTCTTACAGCCAATACCATCATGGCTAAACTGACCAATAACGTTCAACAGACCAGACTTATAACATCGTCGACTGAGAAACACTATTCACATGACTTTGAAGATGACTTTCGCTCAGGTTGTAGAGACCTCAGTCACCAACAACAGTTCTTTTCAGAACTACCCTCACCCGGACGATTAAACCATACGAACTACTGATACTCCTGGGTTCAAACCATTTACTACATGACTCTCTTGTTTGTATGGATTGACTTGATTGTATTTCAACTCAAACTAATGTACGACGCTTTATTTTCAGACAATACGAGAGATGATTTCAAGGAGATGACAAGGGACATGCGAACCATCATTGAAAAACTGAAAAGTCAAGTGACATCAGGAGAAAAAGGTATAGATTTTATACGGCGATTTTATTGATCCCCTCGAAAAAGTGAAACAAGTTGATAATGTGTAGAACTGCACGGAGCTCTTTTGTTGGAATGACAGAAAAATGAAGGTATAACACTTATATCTACTCAAGATGGAAAACTGATATTCTTACCCATATATGCCAGGTTCTATCATTTGCTGGGTGATTGATGCCTTCGATCTAACGTGCGGAAAGAAATTTTCTATTATCCAAATCAACGTCCGTCTTCATTTTTTCCCCAACTCTGCTTTATTACCGCACCATTAAAAAAACTAGGAAATAGGAAAAAGAAAGTGACAACTCAACCCTAGTCCGTTGTTTCCTGTGTCACTTTGCGTCATATCGTCATTTCATGGCGTGGTATTTGTTAAAGTTAAAATAAAATAGCAGTTGCCGGCAAATTATATTTTATATTATGATATTTATATCGCGTATTGTAACTATACAAACCACTCTTTGAATTAAAAAAACACCCAGGAATATGTTGCTGGTTACATAAAAGTGTGAATTAAGGATTGATAAGAATACAGAACGTTTATTCTTAGGAAACAGCGGAGACAACCTTGAGCAGATGAAAGAGGAAATTGCAGACATCAAAGAAAAGTTGGACACTTTATTGAACCGACTTCCTCTGGAAGAAAAGGAACTGAAGATGGAAGGTAAGATCTACTTTTTTAGCGGGAGCGTGGCGGACAATTGGACAGCCGTTGTGGTTCTCGTTCGGTTCAGGGTTTTGTATAAGTGTAACTTTCTATTAAGAGGATAAAGGACTCATTAAGTTATTCAAGTTATCGCCTTGGTTCTATATTACGCTTATGAGCCCCACTGTTTTGCTGGTTTTTTTGGGACAGAGTTGTTATCAATCTGCTCATAGAAAATGTTACCTGACCAATGACAGTAGTTGTTTGTTTTGTTATCACGATCGCCCTGAAGTAAAAACTAATAACTGTTGTTGTGACAGAAACTCCTTTAAATTATAAGAGATCTTCTTCTATCTTCTGCTTTTCCGTTTTCGTTTTGCCAAATTATTGTTTCATATATATGCATATAAAAATGTCAGGAAGCTTGAAAGACTTCCTATCATTCGGTGCGAAATGGCAAAAGATTAAAAGGTTTTAGAAGTTTCCGATCTTTATTATGAAAATTAAGGCTGTGTTGCACTGTGCTTTATGGTGAAGGTGACCTACGATTTTCAACTGAAACTGGCAATATTATAGCCTTTCTCCGTGAAAACTAGAAACTCAATTTGTGAAATCAGAAACATATCAGAGAATTTCTTTAACAAAATTTAAAAAAAAAAACTAGCAACAGATGTTTCTCTTGTAAATGTCCCAAGATAGTTAATGCTCAATATGTTTCTTGAATATGGAAAATATCGAGAAATAAATTAACAGATATATTACAAAAATTATCAATTACAAATTAATTCCCGTTTCCTTCTTTTATCTATGTGATAATGATTGCTTGCATTTTCGCCTTAATTTAAGAAATAGATCGGTTTTAGGCCGCCTTATTTTATCTGTCTGGACAGAAAAGTTACTTGAAGTAGCTTCTCTTTGATTACCTCTAGATGATTTTGATCCAGCTGAGATTATCGACGCAATTCGCCAACTGTACAAAGTCCGCGAGGGATGGCTCACACCGTTTCCTTGGTGTGAAGAGTTTCACTTTCATCTTGATAGTATTTTTACCAGACTCAAAGTGGTCAGCAGGAAAAAAACAAGAGGAACAGCGACAGACAACATCGTCAACATGTCTGGGATCTTTAAACCACATGAAGAATGTCCACAACCAAGAACAGTGTTAATTGAAGGAAAGCCTGGCATGGGGAAAACCACTTACTGCAAGAAGATGGTATATGACTGGGCTACAGGAAAACAAGAAGCAGAAGATTGCTTTCCAAGGTTCGAAACAGTGTTGTTGCTGAAGTGTCGTGATATGAAGTCTAACCTATGGGAGGCCATTGATGATCAGCTTCTCCCTCGAGATGTTGAAGAAGACGTTAGAGAGAGATTCTTCAACTTCATCCGCCAGAATCAGTCCAACGTTTTGCTTGTACTTGATGGATTGGATGAGGTTCCCACTAGTAAATTGCCAGTGTTCAAAGAAATCATTCAGGGTCGCAGAGAACTTCCAAAGTGTCGCGTGGTTGCTACGGCACGGCACGAGGCTGGGATTAAGTTACGAATACACTGTGACACCCTGCTGCAAATTGAAGGATTTACCGAAGAAGACGCAAGAGAGTTTATCCTCAAGTACTTTAAAAACATGACGAATTTGGCCGAGAAGCTCCTGTCCAAGTTGGTAAATGATGCAAACCTGAGAGACATGGTGGCAAATCCTCTTAACACTGTGCTCCTTTGCCTCATTTGTGAAGAATTTGAAGGTATTTTCCCAGAAAGTAGGACCCAACTGTACGTGGAAATCATAGAATGTATCCTTAGAAGATACAGAAACAAGAAAGGATTACCAGAAACCAACGAGGACCTCGTCCAAGTATACGACGCTCAACTGAAACATCTTGGCCAGATAGCTTTGAATGGTTTGCTTGAAGACAACTTGGACTTTGAGGAAAGTGAGCTGAAAAGTCATACAGCTGAATTACCTGGATTCGGATTTTTGTCAGTTCAGACCGGAGGCAGTAAACTAAGACCCCGTCGACACTACAGTTTTCTACACAAGAGTTTTCAAGAATGCTTCGCGGCAATCTATCTGTGTAGTCAGCTTCTCAATAAAGAGATCAGTGTCGACGAGTTAGCTGCTGATAGAAGATACCTTGAAGAGCTTCAAGAGGTCCTTTCATTTACATGTGGTATGGTAGCGGCACGTTGCGAGGAAACAGCAGAAGCCCTTATCAAGAGTATAACGGTTCAAGTGAATGACGAAGAATGCTTTCGTACCTTGCTTGGGTTCATTTCCGAATGTAGAAGAGAAGACAGCAGTTTTCATCTTAAAATGGCACGTGTTTCTGGCTCATTTCTCAAACTTCAAAGTCTTGATCTCGGATATCGATTACCTAGTGAGGGTGACGTTGGTCTTCTAGCTGAAGCACTCAAAGTAAATTCAACGCTGACAGAGTTGAATTTGGATGCCAATGGCATTGGTGATCAAGGTGCTACTGGTCTTGCTGAAGCACTCAAAGTAAATTCAACGCTGACAGAGTTGAATTTGTATCGCAATGGCATTGGTGCTCAAGGTGCTACTGGTCTTGCTGAAGCACTCAAAGTAAATTCAACGCTGACAAAGTTGAATTTGAATGACAATGGCATTGGTGATCAAGGTGCTACTGGTCTCGCTGAAGCACTCAAAGTAAATTCAACGCTGACAGTGTTGAATTTGTATCACAATCACATTGGTGATCAAGGTGCTACTGGTCTTGCTGAAGCACTCAAAGTAAATTCAACGCTGACAGTGTTGAATTTGGAGTACAATCACATTGGTGATCAAGGTGCTACTGGTCTTGCTGAAGCACTCAAAGTAAATTCAACGCTGACAGAGTTGAATTTGTATGACAATGACATTGGTGATCAAGGTGCTACTGGTCTTGCTGAAGCACTCAAAGTAAATTCAACGCTGACAGAGTTGAATTTGCGTCTCAATAACATTGGTGGAATGTTACTCAGTGAACTCCTCCGCTTGCAACACGATGATCATGTCATCCTCGTTTAGTAAACAATCGTCATATGATGAAGACTTGCTTGTTGTTCTGAGTGAAAACAGCTATGGCTGTCTTTTTTAATCAAGTTTTTTTTACGTATTATAACTGATGTAAATAGATGGGTTTTTTTCATCATCGGGTTTTTTTCTGATGTGTACTGCATTACTGATAATTTCATTTCAAGTTCTTTTTGATTGTCATTGTCCGATGTTATACGAGTCCGTCGTATTTTTTCTATCAGTATATATCACCTCTTTATCTTAAGTGACGTCGGAACTGTATAATAAAAAAAAAATTCTACTACCTTCAAGACCTTCAAGCATGTCATATTGATTGTATCGTCAAGTGAATATTTTATGCGCCATGAGTGGATATGTGTGGGCATTGCTTCATTTATATGTCACGAATTATATGCTAAACATTTCCTGCGAATGAGATTAAGGTGATGGATTCCTTGGCTGTCGTGTGCTCTTATTGGGTGAGATCACGATCGGGAAAACATAACAATTTTCCTGGACAATTCTGTCCAAGGTGGAAAGGCGCAGTGAGGTCAACCCTATGTGAAGTACCAAAGAAACACATAAAAAGGATCTGGATTACAAAGAACAAGCTACAAGTAGCCCTGAAACCAAAGGAGCTAGGAGAGAAGACTTCCCAATCCTTCTGTCCCACCGTCTAAAAGGGTCGTGATAGCCTGGGTGCGTATTGATAATCGGTTCTCTGCGACGGTGGCATTCGGCGGTAACACAATTAAATTGTCAGATCTCAAGGAACTAATGGTTCAGGGAGTTCGCATGGCGCGCCATTCAATCAAGAGGGTTAAAAGGGAGCTGTGAAATATCTTACGCAAGAAGTACGGCCATTCAGACTCCTGAAAGTAGCCGGAACTTATCTAATCAATCTTCTCGAGATGCCGGCAATAATGGAGAGAAACGTGGCCTTATAAAACTGGTCTTATAAAACGCTATTATGTTATTGTAGAGTAGTTTCGTCGATGCAAGCTCGGATCTTGTGGTTAGCGTCCGTGGCCCTTCGCGGAATTTACTGGAAGGTGAACGTAGGTGGACAGATACAAATACGATGGTTAAAGCAGGTGACAAAAGTAACGGCCCTTAGCGTTCTACACTTCCAAATGATCGTAATTTCACTGACAGGATCAACTTGTCAACGATTGCATCTATTTGTTAGCACCGGGGACATGTTTCTTCAGACTGTGATCAAGTTTCTACTCATGCTGAACGTAAGGCATTTCTGGCGGGCAAAAAGGTTGTGTTTTAAGTGGATAGTGGGTCAGCATAGCGTTAACAAATGCCCTCGTAAGTTCTCATGTCGCGTTTATCGTGGAAGACATCATACTTCCCTTTACCATCAATCCTAGGAACCTTCATCCGCTAGTCATGGTTGACGTCAATGGTCAGAAAAGTCCGTGCTCTCCTCTGAGGCGGGCGAGTCACTCTTTAATGCCGTCTAGGTTGATCTCACTCAGTTGCGCGCAGTCAAAAACATAACGCGTGGCGTGGCTCAGAACACGAACGCTACTGGAGTACGACTTGTGCTTGCGAGCGATTAGAAGAGACTTCGCGTTGAGCACGCGTGCCAGGGAAATTGACAGAAAGGAGATAATTATTGATGCTAGACAACCCTCATTATGTAGAGCGGTCGCGAATTGCCAATAAATCTCATCTGTTAGGAGTCAAGTCAGGAGATCAGTGATTGGAAGACCCTCTACCGGTGTCACATCATCCTACGTGCAAACGGTACGCGCAGATCCCTACACGAAAGCGCGCGCTGCGCGTCGTGAAGAACCTGTTTCTGAATTTACCTGTTTGGCTGGGCTCCTATTGCATTAGGATCAAAACTGTATGGGTACTGGCTTTCTAGCAGTGAATTCGATCAGCAATTATGAGCATCTATGCGCTCTAAATCTTCAGGGGTTGGTAGATACTCTCGCTCGTGATCAACAAGGAGTCCAGAAAGAGTTTCGCTAGCAACTGGCACGACATCGTCAAGAAGGCTGGTATCCAAATTACTCAGCATGGAAAAGGTATCGGGATGCGATGAAATAATCCATGATTAGCTTAATGAAGAAGTGGTTGAGTCGACAGCCCACCGATAGAGTTCTACATGCCCCTTTGAGCGTGTCATCAGGGAAACAGCACAGCCTGCTGAGATGTGTGTAGTCTATGACTGCACTATGCGGGAGGAAAGAAAACGCCCTCTCTGAATGATTGCCTTGCGACTGGAGTCGCCCTCAAGAACAACATTCACCACCTCTCGGTTCTTGCTAGATTTCATTCTGTTGCGTTTGCTGGTAACATGAAAAAGACATCCCTGCGAACGCGCGTTAGGGAGGGTGAGCCTGATGTTCTGCGATAAACTGGTTGTGGGATTTGCACTCCACAGAATTCGAAATACAGATCTTGAGGTTCACCAGAGCACTTTCTGGTCTCACTCCTTCTCCTTTCTGCTAAGAGGTGCAATTTTCTCTAGTGGCATTTTTGCAGTTGCATAAATAGCAATCTTAGGTACTGGAGCTGGAAGAAAGCACTCGAGACGATTCTAGCGACAATCAAGCCGCCTTCGTTAAGTAGCCGTTAGGAACTGCTACTTCCAGAGACGGGAGTTTTTGGCCTTTCAAACTCCAGACAGTCTGTAAAGGTGTTCCATTCGTTTCCTCACGAAAATGCTGAACTGATCAAAAGGAGGATTCTAGGAATGCTAGGTCGCACCTATGAATTCCTCGGTCTGGTTTCCCACACATGACTACAAGCAACTACTACTCTTGAAATGTTTGTGAGCTGAAATAACAACAAGCCTGGGATGCTCCTCTACCTCATGAGCATACAGCAAAGTGAAGCGATGGGAGACTGACCTGCACGTGAACATGGTGGCAAGGGGCACGCTAGCGTCCTATCAGCGCAGTAGAACTCAATGTCTTCGGAGACGCAAATGGGTTATATTGCTGCAGCAGTTTACGCCTTTACTTATCAAGATTCTTGGAAAATATATGGCATGGTGATTGTCAAAAAGCCGTGAAGACTCAAAAAAACCTGGAGAAAAACTGCAGGAAAAAAGCAGTCTTCAACTCCTCTCGGTTGAAGTGAGTCTCAAAAGAAGCCATAGGATTGGACCAGCTGGAGGAATACTGCATGACATGCTGCGAAAAGGACAGGTAATGATGACCGCCGAAGCACGTCTTGCCACACAGCGTGTGACAACACAAGCCGGTGACTCGACCTGTTTCCAGGACACATTGCTGTAAAGTATAGTCTGCCTACGAGCCAAGTGGCCTATCAGGCCGGAGCTTATCCCGGTTTCTGTAGCATGAATTGGCTAGAATGGTTCTAATCCCCTTGCATGAGATGCTAGTCCATCGCAGGGTTACCCCAGCATTAAATTCGCCGTTACCCATTTATATACCTGGGTGGAGAGTGGCACTGTGGGAATAAAGTGTCCTGCCCAAGAACACAACGCAATGTTCCGGCCAGGGTTCGAACCCGGAGAGGAGCGCACTAACCATAAGGTCACCGAATACACGTGACATGGCGCGAAAAGGACAGGTAATTATGACCACAAAAGCGTGTCTTGCGCGCGAGGAAAATTAAGGAACATACGATTGATGAGTGGAGAGGTGTACCTTCTCATCAGAATACTGCTTATCTCAGGAGGCGAGGGGACTCCGTAACCAATGCAGGATTTTGGTGGAGTAGACCCGAGTGGCCACTGCTACAATGCGTGGTGGGCAAACCCTGTGACTACAGCCAGTAGATCTAGAGAATGCGGAGTCGGGTCCAAAATAGTAAGAGAGGTTATAGCAGCAGCTACGGTGGACTGGGACCAGGTGGATATGGCCATTCACTTGAACGGCATGAACTACCAAAGGCCCTTCGAGTTTGCGCCTGGATCGCATGGTTTATACATAATTCTCGCCAAAAGATGTGGAAACGCTGGACTTGTGAGTACGCCACAACTGTATCGGAGTCTACTGGCCAAAAACCCTGAGGATCGGTGATGTAGTCAGTCTGTGTGAAGAGGAAAGCAATCGTGGCAAGTGGCTGATAGGGATGGCAGTGCACCTGTTCAATGGTCGTCATGGAGTCGTGCGCTCAATGAAACCCCGTGCAGGGAAATCGTTCTATGAGAGACCCGTCCAGCCCATCTGCCACTAAAGCTATCGTGCAACAGCCCCACAAGAACTCAACAGTCATCAGACCTGCACCCGGACGCACCACCCTCTCGACCGAGATGAGACGCGCGCCGAAGTTGCTGATTGACCGCGCTTCCAGGGTGCTATGCGAGATGAGGAGAGGTAGGAATTTAATTTACGCTCATGGAAATTAATTTGGCAGAGAACTGTTATTATAGGAATACCAAGTGTCTTTTTTCGGGTATATTGTTTGATATTGTGAATAAGTGTTCTAAACGACATCAGTTTCTTGCAGAAATCACGTGGGGGAGGGTGTCGGGACTGGACAAAGGACCTCGTTTACGTTTAAGAGCGTGATATCCCAGTGATTGTCTTGTCAAGAAACATTGGTTTATTTGTCACATATTATCTTACAAACATTTTCAGCGAGAGAGGTTTTCTATATTTAAGGTGTGCTAGATCATTGTAAGGCTGCTGGATTCCTTGGCTTTGCCATTATTGTGAGAGACTACGTTGTGATTCTTAAGGAATGAAATCTAGAAACCATGGGTCTGTCCTATTTTCCCATAATTTAATGACTAAGAACTGAAGTATTCATGCTCTGAAAGCTTGAGAAAAGTTTTTTCTTCGGGGGGGGGGGGGGGGCGCGGGGGGGATAATCAGAAAATGGAAGAGAGACTTTATTTGACATTGCTGTGAAGACGTGGATGTCACTCTATTTCCAAAACAAATCTTCCTTCCAAATACTTCCTTCCTACCCCTATCTCTCCCCCATCATCAATATCATTTAGCTTCGGCAAACATGGATGACATGGATGAGTAAAACAAACCAACATTGTGTGTGGTTGGGAGGGGAGGGGAGGGGTATTTTTGTGAGATTTGCTTTGTTTAAGAATTGAATTTAACCGTGGAATATTTCAGTTATTATCTCATAGAAGCAGAGAAGACAAGCGTTATTACTTAGTGGCTTGCCCAGCGCACAAGGCTAGGAAGGCGGAAGATTATCAACCCAAATATGGCGTTTACCAACCTCCTTGCTTCAAGGCTACATGACGTCAGGGACTGTCTTATTTTACTGGACTTGATTCTCACTTTGTCTCCCTCAGGAGCCAAGTATGAGAGAGGATCACTTAAAGAGTAATCTGCGAACAACCGTGACTCAGCACCCTGTCAGGCTTGATAAGAAGACGCTCTTCAGGCAGCACATGAAAGCGTACAATCCAAACTAAGCCATCAGTAACTAGTGTTGTGGAGCGAAGACAAAGAGGCACATTCTGTAGATATTCATATTGACTTTTAACAATCTGAACCTTTCAGTAGATATGTCGTAAGGGACTCTATCATGTTAGCAGTGCAAGCAAATAACTTAAATGTTTTTGTAGCTCTACTGTTCGGTCGTTTTTGTTGAAACTATTGATCATGAAAGCCTTCGTGATATCAAATTACCGTGCTTTACATCACAAGGTTAGCCCCTATGTGCCACTGGGCATTCCGGGATTGAGTTAGTGAGTGATATCACAAGGTTACTGTATTTAGAATTCTGGTTTTGATCTAATTCAAGAGAAGTTAAGTCGACATTTTCTGCAGTCAAATTACCTTGGATTAAGTTGTAACTGCAACTTCTAGTGTTCAGGTGTAAAATCGAGCGTTTCTGTTACAATGTTTAGGGTTTAAGTTGTGAAGAAATTCATATTCAAGATTCAAATTATTGCAAAGAATTATAGTTCATATCTTTGCTTGCTATCTTTGATTGTGTATTGTTTATAACTTAATAAATTAATTTGCATGTATTTTACCAGCAAATTTAATGCTTTGGGTAACCCTTTTGTAGGACTCGTATCCCATCCAGGGTGGGGTGGGGGAAATACTCTTAATGACTTCATGCTACAGGAACTGGGGATATGCGCCGACCTGATGGCCTCTGGATCCTAACGCGGAAAATGAAGAGAAGGTGCTTTTATTCCATCCAATCAGAAGCAATCGTAAATTGCCTCTCGCGCGTTTTCCCGCGCTAGGCACGTGTTGCATAATTTATGCCTTCAGTGGGTGACTTGTAGAATGATGAACGAAGATTCATAGAGCCAGCTACCAT